>NW_009267230.1:5206196-5230392 GCF_000687185.1 Egretta garzetta
GTAGTGGAGGCCCCATCCCTGGAAACATTCAAGGTCAGGTTGGATGGGGCTCTGAGCAACCTGATCTGGTTAGTGGTGTCCCTGCTCACTGCAGGGACGTTGGACTAGATGACCTCTAGGGGTCCCTTCCAACCCAAAACAACCTATGATTCTATGAAGACTGGCTGGAAAGCTGCCTGGTGGACAAGGACCTGGGGTGCTGCTTGACAGCCGGCTGAATATGAGCCAGCAGTGTGCCCAGGTAGCCAAGAAAGCCAACAGCATCCTGGCTTGTATCAGGAATACTGCAGCCAGCAGGAGTAGGGAAGTGATTGTCCCTCTGGACTCAGCACTGGTGAAGCCGCACCTCGAATACTGTGCTCAGTTTGGGCCCCTCACTACAAGAAGGACATTGAGGTGCTGGGGTGTGTCCAGAGAAGGGCAATGAGGCTGGTGAAGGGTGTAGAGCACACGTCTTCTGAGGAGCAGCTGAGGAAACCGTGGTTGTTTAGCCTGAAGGAGAGGAGGCTGAGGGGAGACCTTATCGCTCTCTACAGCTGCCTCACCGGAGGGGGTAGCCAGGTGGGGGTCAGTCTCTTCTCCCAGGTAATGGGTGATAGGACAAGAGAAAATGGCCTCAAGTTGCACCCGGGGGGGGTTAGACTGGATATTAGGTAAAACTTTTTCACCAAAAGGATTGTCAGGCATTGGAACGGGCTGCACAAGGAAGTGGCTGAGTCCCCATCCCTGGAGGGATTTAAAAGACATGTAGATGTGGTGCTTAAGGGCATGGTTTAGTGGTGGACTTGGCAGTGTTACGTTAGCAGTTGGACTTGATGATCTTCTCCAACCTAAATGATTCTATCACATGTAAGTTACAGCAACCTATAAACTAAATGAGTTTATAAACAAAAAAAAGGAAAACAAAAAAAAAAAGGAAATTCTACCTTTGGAACTACTGCAAATGACTGAATTATGTTTGAGATTAAGAGACCTTTTTCCCCTTTCACAGGCTGCTCTCAAAACTGCATGAAGCACAAAATTTTGGGCGCCACATTCTGAGAGCAGACAAACTGGAAAAAGTGTAGCAGAAAAATGCAAAAGGCAGCTAGAAAACACACCCACGAAGGGTGAGCCATTGGGTTTATTTAGTCTAGGAAAAAAAAAAAACCTGGCAAAAGTCAAGGTTGGATTGATATATGTTTAAAAGGGGAAAAAAAAAGTCATGGAAGCTGCTATAAAGAAGATACTGTTCAGCTGGTCTCAATGCTTTGGGTATTTGCTCAGTTACGAATGTCTGGTCTTAAATATATTAAAAGGAAAAGTTTGCCACTTTCTTCTCATTTCACCTTCAAAAAACATTAGGCAGGTCAGTGATTCTGGCTCAAATGCAGTGATTTTTTTAGATGGCTGAATTCCTCAGAAAGCCAAGAAACTGTCACACGTTTGACTGTAACATTTAGCAATTAATATGCATGTCACTGTAGTACAAGTTTGTATGCAAGCAGTACCAGAACACTAAAATCTGCTATTGGCTATACATTGCTGTATTTCACTAAAATGGCAATGGATTATCATATAAAGTAAATGCATGGGATTATGCAAACACACTTTGTATTTTTCATATATCTTCTACATAAAATGTGTCTATATATACATTTAATAAGTTTTATATATTATATATATACACACACACAAACACACAGAGTATACTTTTATTGTTAAAACTGCCAATAACTCTAAAATTCAAAATTTGTGATATAATAGTCAATGAATGGGAATAGCACAGACTCTTTGACCATATGATTTAATATGAGGACAAAATGGTATTTATGCTAGGCCAGGCAGTGACTAACTTACAGTGAAGGTTTTTTTCATGTTTACTGTCAGCTATGAGTTTTTCATGCTACTTGGATGAGTCATAGCAATATGAGTAACACATCAACATGACTTGGAAACAGTAGCTCAAAACAACAAAACCGCAGGAGGTCAACAGCATACACAAGTTGAGTGCACACTGAGACCATTGAAATTTATGTTTAACAGAATAGTCATAGCAATTACAAGGTAAAAGTATGATATTATTCTATGCATCTGAAATGTAATTATTGTGCTGTAATTCTGGAAATACAGTTTGAACCATCACTTATGAGGTGGTTCAATATTTATGAGGAGACTACTTATTAGATCCTAGTCTTAAGATAAGTCCCTACTGAAATTGCAGACTCTGGATTTAGACCCCTTAGCTTTCCAGGTTTGTTCCACAGCTGAATGCCCCTAAGCAGATGTTCTTTTCCTAGCTGCTACATACTTCATCATGAGATTTCAAGGTTCACCCATAGTGGTTTAGCTACTTGGATGAACGTTACAGTCAGTCAATACTGCATTCTTATTGTAAGATACTTGGGTTTTGCAAAGGACAAATGAGACTCTAAAATGACGGACTATGAATCAAAGAGACACGGAATCCATGAAAGACTCTGTAACCCCACACTCAATCCATATCCTACTAGAAGTTAGCAGCATGGTCAAAAGCTAGCAGATACATAGAGCAGAATAGTAGAACCTCATTAAGTAATGACAGAATTCGCTTTGAGCGGATTGAAAATATAATTTTCCATATCACCGATGTTATTCAATTGCTAACTAAGCTAAAATGAATTTAGTTTCATTTTGTCCTTAAAGAAGCACCTTTCTTTTTGAATGAAAAATAGAAATCCCTATCCTAATCCTTCTACAATAATCCCTAATCTTTCTATAATAAAGGATTCTAAATAAATACTTCAGAAGATATTTTCCACTAAGTAAACGCAATTGTACAGTTCCTTCTGGTTTTCAGTAATTTACCACTTACTACTTCTCATGGGGGTGGGGAAAACCCCAAAGAAGTAACCATGATGTTTTTGTATTAATCAGCAGAAGTTAGGAAACTTCAAAGTGCTTGCTTTATGTAGCTGGCCATATAAATGAAAGATGGGTAATCCTACTCAGTTTACCAAAGCCAAAGGCACACACCATGCTTGTGAACCTGCTGTGACAACTGAAAGTGTCACTGACCATTTGACTGAGGTCAAATCCTCAAACAGTTTTCAGGTTAAAATTCAGGTTAGCTTAAATAGTGATACAGGTGGCTTGAAAGGAACAAGATTATTTTTGTCTAATACAGATTAGGAGTACTTAATGAACATTTCTGCCCACAAAACTGCAGCTTCACTTATCAGGTGATGAACAACTGATGAGGAGAATCAAAGTCTGCCACTGCTGTAATTCAGAACTAAACGTACCCTTCCACAGCCTGAGTATCACCAGAGTGGGAATGTTAATTTCTTGGAGCAGAAAACTTAACAGCACCTGTTGGGCAAGAACAACCCATGTTCTGCAGCCAAAGAGCCAAGAACATGAACATTAAGGTTTTTACTACTAGCTAAAAGCTGATAAAAAAAATACAAGTTTTTGTAAAATATGTATACAGTGTACTTTTCACAGTAAGCATGAGTGCTGTGGGGACTTGAACATCACTAGTTAACACTCTTGAAGGGAAAGACAAATGAAAAGGGAGTTACATCTCTTAGGCATGCAAGCTTCACATAAAATATCCACCCTACCTATCTGCAAGAATGATACTGTATCAAATCCTGTTGACCGCTGACCACCATTATTTAAATATTAAAGTTATTTAACTTCTGCATAAAATCCCGGAGTCCAGTTCTAGTTCAGTAATTTTTGAAGGGCTATCACTTCCCTTCTCCCTCAATAAAGGGGGTGTGAGGAACAAACCCCACCTTAAAAATCTAGTCCTCTTTCAAGGAAAGAAATCTGATCCTAACATACCTCAGATATCTTGAAATTAATATAAAACTTAACGTCTACCATGACCTCTGTCAGGAAAGTCCATGTTAACTTACATTACTTGTTTCCACACAAACACAAACATTTCGCTTCCCCCGACCAAAAAGTAGAACATTATTTCTTCCAAATGTGAGATTTGCCCAGTCTTTGAAGGAAAAATCTGGACCAGTGGGGAGCAACTGCTTAGACTAGTGCTGACATTTTAAGTATAGTAATACTCCAAGCAGGAGAGTTAAATTTTACAGTTTTTCTGTATTTTATCAGAAGTATGCTATAAAAAAATTTCAAAAGTCCACTCCCTATCCCTGTACTAGATAACCAGCAGTCTTCCAAAAATGGACCATAAAATGCAAGAATTTACAGACAAATCAAGTTCATCTTTAATATAATTCCAAGACAGGCTACAAACATGCTCAGCTTTTAGCACATCTATCTTCCCCGCATTCCTCACAAAGAGGGAACTGAGACTGTATCAATTCATGGTAGAAGACCAGAGTGCAAAAAGGAAATAAAACCATCTCCCCCAAGCTCCAGGCTTTCACTCTTAACCACTGGAATGAAAAACACAGAACTGTTCCAACCACAAGGCAGACAACACAATACATTTGCAACTTTTATTCTATTTTTGTTAACTGCACTTACAGTTCAAAGAAAAAAATCAGAAGAGTTTTCAAAATCAAATGTAGAAGTTATAAATTTATAAAGCAGATATTCCACAGAGATGAGTATAAGAACAAGTGCTAAATATTAGAGTAGGATGATTCCCTTAAACAGGGTCACTCTGATTCAGGATCAAAACCACGTCATGAACTACAGTCTCTGTCTTCAAAAGTCGTATTGAATTTTAGCAAATTGCTTTTCACAAATTCATCATTTCTTGCCAGTCTTAAGTCTAATTTATGAAAACTGTCCGTGTGGTTTTGTAAGTATTTTCCAATTTTAACACCAAGTAAGCATAAAGATCAAGTTCTTCAAATACTAAATTATGGAATTACTCAAAACTATCTTTAAAAAGAAATTTTGGGTTGTCCTTTAACTACAGTATGCGTATTTACTAATTTGCTACATTTATAGGTGCTTAACATCTGATTTTTCAATAGTAAAATCAACAGTGGTTTACGATCCACAGCTTCAAGTACTGACTTTACACTAGGAATCCCGTGTCTGCAAACCTAATCCATCTCTTTAATTTTAAGGCAACCAGAGAATTTGGAAGCACTCACATTTAGAAGTTTCCAGATTAGCACAAAAGGGAGATGCAGCTACACACTGGTCTTTCCTAGCAGAATAAAGAACCTTCTTGCAACACAGTTTGGAATCTCAGTAAAAACAGTAGCATTTTGTGAATGGTGGATGTCTCACAGTCAAAATAAGGCAATGACCCAAAGAAAAGATTTCAGTGTAACTTCAATTCCTCAGTGAATGCTATGCACCTACATTTGCTCTGAACCAACTCAGATTTTACTCAGCATTCACAAATTTGTTATTAATGCACTAGAAGATAAGTTTATTTGCTATTGTGATTTTGTTCTCAGTATTCACCGTCCTGCTAACTCCCATACTCAACCACTTAAATGCTGTTGAAACTTACAGGAAATGCTTTTAACAGACAAGAAGCATGCCTATTTTGAAGACTATCGTGCACATTTGTCCTTCTCATATTAACTGTCCCCCAAACCTGCCCCTGAGCATTTGTTCTTACACTTGAGATTGTCTCAAAACTGTCAAGTAGCCTCCTGGTTATCTTACTCAATAATTTGTCACCACCTCATCTACAACAACGATAATTTAACCTTACTTTACCAACAAAATTCTCCACTACTACCTTGTTTCATGGCTACTGATTGCACTATCTGTCGTCCATCACAGGAATTTGGGGTTCATCTTCAGGCATGTCGCCCTGTCTATGGCACTCTATGAGAAAGGTGTACAACTTACCAGCTCGTTCTGAGTATCAGCCCATCCATTCGTGTAAGACTTACACTGAAGCTCCAATGTCTCCTAGCTCACTAACTGCAATGCACTTTTCCCTTGCCTTGACAAATGGAATGCTGGTCCAACCACAACCTTTAGTATGCTACAACAAACCCTCTTCCTAACTCCCTGCCCACCTCCTATCAGTCCTCTCTACTCCCCTCCACATGTTCCTCATCCACTCAAAAAGTGGTACTTGCTGTGCTTCTGAAGGCCTTTCATAGACTCTTTCTTCAGCCTACACGCTAATACTGCATTAAGTTTTTAATTCTTGCCTCCAGTCAGCTCACAATGACAGCTTCCAACACATCTGTCATTTTCAAGCAAGTACCTGTCACATTCCCATGATTTAGAAGCATATATTTGGAAAAAGTACCTAAAAAAAAATCAGCAATGCAGACCATTTCTAGAAATCATCCCTTTAAATGTTTTTCACTATGAAAACTGCAGTGAAAGTTGAGGGTTACTATTCTATTAGTGTCCAAATCACTACATATCAAGCTCAAAGTCTTCCCCCTCACCATACTTCGTCAGTTTACATCCAGAGAGCCTGGCATTTCACATTTTTGATTCAATTCTGTGGAGCATGAACCAACCTATAGCTCTATTGGTGCAACTTAACCCATCAATTGGGAAATACTGCAGGCCTCTAAGCACTAAAATACTAGAAATGTTCAGCCAGCAGGACATGTAGACAAACTTCAGCAAAACCCTGCATTCACATATTTCTTTGCCACATGTTTGTTCCTTTCCTCTCCTACAGTATGTAGATTTCAAGTACTGTTCCATGCTATTAAGCTGTGTCATGAATCTCCCAGCCAATGTCTGGTAGAGTACATACAAAATATTTTACCTGTTTGATCACTTATTCAGTGACACTATTTGAGCTCTTACCTTAGTAAAATTATTCAAGTGACCTAGTTTTCTCATATTTGAAACACCTTGTAATTTGGCCACATTTTGGAGAATCTCTCTCATATTATCACAGGGTTCTGCAAAAGAAAACAGGTTATCATCAGACACAATTGCAAAAAAAAATATCAAAAATCTAAACATGCATTCAACACACAGTTTCCTAGATACAACAGGCACTCTCCCGGTCTTAATTAAGGATGCAGATCACTTTTGCCTCAAGAAGCATCAATTTGATTTATGCTTAGAACCAAAGTTCTCTAGAATAAATGCTAAAGCCCATGAAATTGAGAGATTCCTCTTTTAAAGTAGACTTTAATCAGTATCTTAGATTTACAGTTAACAAAGAAACCCACTTAGTGTCTGAAACTCCAGTCCTAACATCTCATAACTGAACTGCTTTATCCTTAATCCCCTTCTAATTTAAAGATAAGAAGTAAACTTAGAAGACAGCAGTAAAAAGATAGCATGTTACTGCCATACCACATGACTTCTTTTTTCCCTCCAGACAGAGAGTTGGTGGCATTTTGAGAAGACAGGACTCTCTTCTGCTCTCCATATTAGTATCTGTCCACATTCACCCTAAACTTACCAGAGGGCTACGACTTTCCAGTGACACGGGAAGTGAACCGCAAGGTAAGTAGGGGGACTGGGAATGCCTTCTCCTGGACCAAGAGTGAATTCATTCTAGGAATGAATCTCCTCCTCCCCTCAGGAGGAATGCCTCTCCTGAGGGTCCACCATCCCAACAGAAAAACCCCAACAAACCCCCCAAACCAGGATTCAGACACCAGTTGATGACCCTGCATTCTGCTGGGAAACGGACTACCAAACACGGTGAGAAGAGCCAGTATTGCCCCGCCTTTGGGAATAAGGCTGGGAGTTGAGGCAGAGTGGGACAAGCAGCACAAAGTGCGGCTGGGCACAGAAAGCTGCACGCAGCGCTCCTGTAACACAACCTGCAGTAAGGTCTGCACATGACAGTATTGCAGCAGGACAGTTTTCAAAGGGAGTTCTCATGGAGTCTTGGCTTAGACACTGTGTGATAGGCACTACAACAATGCTACCAACGTCCCTGTAGTTTGAAATAAATTAAATACCAAGGCTATGCTGGAGATGTGAACTGTTAGAAGTATTACATTACCAAAAAAATAAAAAATTGAGTTACATAAAATGAAGTCTTTAGAAAAAGCCTGAAAAGTCCGAACACCAACATCTGGAAAGCAGCAAAGAGAAGGGTTTTGTGTGTGGTGCCTCAGACTAACTTCAGTAAAAGAAACTTGCTTGCTACCACAGTATGAACAGCTACAGCTGAATATGTGGCATACACATAGTCTTTTATTTCCCTGTTCGTCCTGAAAGGATATTTGTATATTTTTCATTATACAAAGGAAATTAAGTGTCAGAGATGTAAAGAAAGCACCTTCTTTACCACCTCTCTACAAACCAAGCTGAGTTTTTTTTTTTTAATCAACTTATATAGTTTAAAAACTTTTAAAAAGCAACAAATTTGAAAAAGCAGACGTAACTAGCAATCTCACTGGGATACATGCAGAACATATTTGGAAGGACAAGACCCTGTACTTGCACTACCATCAGGAATACAAGACAGTATTTAAAGATTTAATACATCTACAGGTAGGCACCTGAATTAAGGTGTGGAAACCTGTAAACTCATTGTAGTCCATGGAGATCTCATTTATCAGCCAACAAAGTGGAAAACAGTTAACTTGACTAGCTGCAAGATGCCCGCTCAAGGGTTAAGGTGAATTGATTGTATTGACTGCACTGCTTATAATAAAACTGTAGCCCATGTACAGACATGCTACTGCCACACCACACACAATTGTGATTTTTTTTCAGACAAAGGATCAGCAAGGTTTGGGGAAGACAAGACAGGCTCCTAAATGTGAAACGAAACATGCAGTAACTTTGAATTTCATTGGAACGTGAGCATGTATCTCTTTGAACCCCCTCCAACCCAGCCAAAAAAGAAAAAAAAACAAACCCAAAACAAACTCAACCAACAACCACTTTGATACGATCACAGAAATTAGAGTCAGTGAAAATCTTACTAGATCCACCCCAAGTTTAGGATTCCTCTGCGTAGTTCACTTTTCCAGGGCTTAACTCAGTTTGAGGGGTTTGCAGTATCACAAGCCACAGCAACAAGACAACAAGAGAAACACTGAAAACAAGTAGGTTGGGATAGTTATGGCACTACAAATAGTTAACATCAAACCCCTTCATTTCAAACGAACACAATAGGAGAGAAAAATAACTTACTCATAAGTTGGTTTCTCTGAAAATACAATTTGGCTGATTTCTACACTTTGGCCTGCCTTGGGTAGTGGGTGGGAATTTCCCTGGCTCACACCATTTCTGGACCTGTAACATACTCCACTACACCACAAGAAAGATGAGGTGCCTTAGAGTTCTCCAGAATGTTTTACTTCAATTCCCTGGAGAATGAGCAGCAACAATGATTTTCAAAAATGACTGGAAATATGCTTTTAAGTTTTAATTTTGATAGTGCAGATGACTACATACTCAAGATAAACCTCTACCCAAACTAAGCTCACTATATGGACTGGGAAGACCACGAGACTAGCCCAGGAAACCTCTTGTATGTCACTGGCAATCAACATTTTTCTTCACAATTACCTGATAAGAGTGGGCACTAAATCAGAAATGAGCAAGGTGTGCTGCGCAGAAAGGCAGACAATTTGGATGTGAAGAAACCAGGACATGATGATGCTACCACTTCTCACGTTAACAATTCTGTAGCAATGGAAAACCTTTTTAACATGGCTACCTAATTAAAATGTGCACTAAACCCATTTTACTCCATGTGTGTATGAAAAACTGTACGTACAGCAACTTTTCCTCACTTAGTTCTCCTGCTGAGAAAAAAACGCCTCATTTCTAGAGACACAGAAAAGTTTGACAAAAACCCTCTTTATAGTACTCTGCAGAACAGCCAGGTATTTCCCAGCAGCTTTACTGGCAGATAAGTAATTTGAGCAATGTGGGGATTCCAGTATAAGATCTACAGCACTGTGAGAAAATTGAGAACATTGCAGACATTTCCACTACTGGATTGGTAATATGAATACAGCAAGTTAGCTGGCTCACACCTTGATAGATCAACAACACTACTGCTGTAGAAAAAGCAAGATAGTAAAGAAATAAAGACCCTCTAATAGCATACTACCTCAGAAAGAACTAAGATTACAGAATCCTTGTTGGTCAAGCTTTGTCAGCTCAAGTCTTCCTTTAAACTTTGGAAGAACCGTATTACAAAAAAATATCTTCAAAAAAAGTTAACAAAAGAATTGAGACGTATTAACTTCAAGGAAAGACCAGCTACCCTGTTTTTCCTCTTCTGGAAATACATCATTAGAAAGCAGTAGAAAATGTACTTAGTTACTCAAATGTGACTCATTTTTATATGAATAAAGCCAAGGTAGCCAAGCCTAACAGAACTTCACGTCGCAGATGTAAAAGAATTTAAGTAACATAATATGACTTCATAAATGGAGATACAGTCTCTTGCTAGTCTGTCCCTTACATTAAAATGCACTTGAAAATAGACTAAATAACTTCTGGATTCTACCAGCTAAGCCATGTGGCTTTCCTGTAATCGAAGATCAGACCCAGCGCTGTATTTACAGTTGGACTCTATCTTAAAGGTCTTTTCCAACCAAATGATTCTACACTTCTATTGTATCTTCCTGTCAAAAAAAAATCTCATGCAACAGCATCGAAGAAAATAGATTAATGCAGATACAGAAGAAACGTGGCACAAAATCAGAGACTGACCTCCCAAAAGAAGAAATACCATGGCCTTAACATTTCATTGCCAAGCTTAACAGCTTGTGTTGGTGTTGACAATGACTTAAGTTTTTTGTTGTTTGGTTTTTTTGTTGTTGGTTTTTTTTTTTTTTTTTTAAGCACCCCACTTCAGACCCTTGCTGCAGATATTTCTTCACTCCAATTAATCCTTTCTCTCTAGCTTTTGAGAATTTTTTGCTTTTCTATCTCAAAAACAAAGAGAAGCTACTTGCTATAATTTTAAGACCCCTCAGAAGTCTATTCTTCCCTGACTTACCTCATTTATTACTGAGATGTTGACTCATCGAGCTGGCCCATACCAACAACCAAGCATCTTCACATTCTTTCCCATTGTGCTTCTGAGTTGTGCGAAATGACAGAGCTGATCTTACAGCTTTCTTCTGCCAAAGGTGCACAACCCCTTCCCTTAGTCTCCTTCACTCTACCCTGTCCCACTATATGATAGACCCTATCCTTCGCACTACTCCAGCACCCATTGACTTCATATTAAAATAATTCTGCCAACCGACTCAGAAGAATACTTTTCATTCTTTCAGCTATGTTAGTTTTCTGCTAGGTTAGAGAGTCAACTGAACACTAAAGTCTTACAAAAATCCGCACAGAAGTGGCTGTGCCACTGAGCCATTCACAGGTAGAGTGCTGGAAACAGGACTTACCCTTTCCAGAAGAGACAGAAAAAAAGACTGCCTTCTTCCCTGCACTTTTATGCTTGGCAAATTGTCCTGACTGATGTACACAAAGCCACCTTGCCTCAGATCTCATCTAAAAACTTGTTGATATATACAAAAATTTCAAGGCAGCACACTTGTGTTCTGCAACAACAGCTGAGCCTGTTGATCATTACCGTCTCATTTTCTGTGAATCTGTTTTCTTTTTTTGCACTGCAAGCACCTTGAAGTAGCAGATATCTTTGTTCTGTGTACTTCTGTTACACCAAACACCGCTTCTCACCCACAACTGTTTGCGCTGAATAACACCCATTGCATACAATGATAATCTTTAGCACAGAGTGAAATTGGTGTTTTTAAAACCCTAGCCTCAAGAATTCCGTGAATCTCTGCAAATTAAAGTCAGCCATAGATGCATGCATATTAAAAATCTTCAAAGTTGTGTTGTTGTCTGGTTTTAAACTCTCATGACCTTCTGGGGATTCACTGATTTTTTCACCCCTTCAGGACGGTGACATTGTTTTTCCCTAGCACGAAGCATGATTCATTCTGACAGATCCCATTCTCTAGAGAGAAAGAACACAGCAGAGCTCCAGCTACACAAAACAGCTAGTGCTCCAACTAAAGCAGGGATGAAACAAGACCAGCAATAGCTATATTAGCACACGTGACGACTCCTTTCCCCTGACAGATTTAGCAGCATTGTTTGACCACATTCAGTACGCTAGCAACATGCCAGTTCACTATTCTGTTATGCACGTGAATAAAAAGCAAACAAAAAGAATGGTAGGCTTTAGCACACAAATAATTTGGTAACTCTGAAGTCAAGCATAATGAGTTAAACTGAGTGTATATTTTATATGCATCACTTGGTAGATGCTAGGATAGTAGCTGTACACACTAACCGACGTACGTACAGTAAATACACTCTCAAGTGAGAGACTGCGCTAGCAGCTGCTATCACACCTACTAGAATCATAGTGCCAAAAAGTAAAATAAGAGACTAAATACACCTAAAGACTTCTCTTAAAGAAGGTACTTCACTACGGGTAAGCATTTTATCGTTGACTAAGAACACAAGAGATACCTTCCTCTTACTGAAGGAAAGAATCACAATATAGATGAATGATCCTGGTGCACTTACTATACACCTCTATACTTATTAGAGGGTTTTAAAGTCTAAGTGCTATGCAACTGTATATTGCAAAGCTGCTTCTAGTGGCTTGTTAAACCACATGCTGCCAAAACAAAAGAAGTTGAGTGAAACACATATCAACCAGAACCATTAATGCACTGCTCTCCAAAGCAATGAAACATTAGAAATCAGCTACTTAAACATCAACCAGAACCATTAATGCACTGCTCTCCATTTCCACTGAAATAGTAATGAGTTATCAGTTAAAAGCAATGAAACATTAGAAATCAGCTACTTAAAGGTATCTGTGTAAGCCTAGATGTAATCAGTCTGCTAAAACACTTTTTTATCAACACCTTTATTAAAGAAATTAAACACCAATGAGAAGGCATATCCTTCCATTATCAACCTCCTTAAAAAAAAAAAAAAAAAAATCAGGACAATGATGTAACCTCTCATAACATGAAGCATTTTAAATTTACATCTAATTCAAAACATGGAAACTGCACAGTAGGAAAACAACTAGGTTCCAAGAACAATGGAAGAGAAAGCTACAATAAAAAAGCAAACTGGAGGACACAAAGTTCACCCCTGAATTATTTATACTGACACATCAACTCCACTTTGCCAGATTCAAAAAATTTAGCGCATGAACAGTTTTCATTCAGACTATGATTTTTAAAACCACAGTAACACATGTTTAGACTGAAGGTATGTCTCAATTTATAAGGTAAAACCATAGAAGTAACTGTTTGTAGTATCAAGTTTTCGTAGTTACTATTATGTTGAAAAAATGTACTGAATACTAAGCCAGACAGAATTTCAACAGTGATGATAGAGGATGTCTATTATCACACTTGAATCAGTAACATGCAAAACACTTTGCACTTGTGTAGTGTGACATATAAGTTTTGCCAAATAATTCTCATAAATTTGAGATTAAAAAACCCACAATAACAAATCTTAACAATTGAAAAGTACAGGTGACCAAAACAAGTGATTTCTGCAGAATGTACCTAGAGATTTATTTAGTCTGATTCCTATAGCTTCCATAAATGAACTATACATAAAGCACTTTGTTTTGAATACAAGAGAGACGTTCCAGTAACTCACGTTCATTAAAACAGAAAGAAAATAAAAGATAAGAACTCAGATTATTTTCACTCTTGCTGCTTAAGAAAGCTAGGAATAGATGAAAGTGGCTCAGTAACACAGAACAAAGCACGCCTCCTCTCTTTCACGGCAGTCAGCAAAGAAAGTAAAAGAACAGATCTTCCTATATCAATCAGGTAGAAATTAACCTTCATATTTGCAAAAATGTCTATTAACTAGAAAGCAGTGCCAAAGACAGCATATCTAAGGTAGGATCCAAGAATCACTAGAACCACAGATAAGAAGAAAGTCTTGTATCAGGATTACACATAGGAGTCTAAACCTTCACATTTAGCTCTGTAGATCTAGACTTACACATATATCCTTCTGTAAGTAAACAGGAAAGCAACAGTTAAATGCCTACTGTGACTGTAGAGATTTCTTTTTTGCAGGTGTGCATAAGATCTTGTAAATTAAAGGTAAAGATCTTGTAAATTAATATTCCTAAGTATGGATAAAGGTGGCAGGAAATACACATTCTGGTGTTGCAGTCAGCTTGAAGCTGTGACAGGAGTTAAAAAATGGACCACTTTCCAAATTACTGTCTTATTATTTCTAACCAAGACAACGAGAGTGTATGTGTAGAAAAGCCATCCTTACATCCTCGCCCTTGGAATTTCATTAATTATTCCCAATATGTGATCTTGTACGCCAGATTTGTAGACAGTGTTTCTTTACTGCTAAAACTTGTGAAAAACAGGTTTTATAGTTGAAATGTGAACAGCTTTTCTAGCATCTAAAGCTACAGTATTACTAGTTAAACAGAAGCACAGAACAAAACTGAAGATTGGCTACATTATTTTGGATTGCTAGAGACAAGCTTAAAACACCTTTAAACTTTGAACACAGAAAGAGAGAACTGAAGTGTCATGCCAACGGATAGCTACAATGCTGATTTGAAAATTAATTACATATACCTTTAGATAAGCAAACTATTCTTTAAATGCTTTATAGCAGTACACAGACTACTGTCCTGCATGAGTTTCCTCAAAGACCAATTATAAAAACGATAATAAAGTTAGGACTACGTAAGATACCAAGACAGGTTTTAAAAAGTGCTGTTCTTCAAATAATTTGTCTATTCATGGAGGACTAAATCGAACATTTGTTCTCTATTTAAATTTACAGTTAGGTCCTCAACTCTCAGGAAGACATGATGTTAATGCCAAGAATCTTAGCAGTCATTCTTGGTATATACAGTCTTTGTGTATTACATACTTATTTCCCCCCTCCCCCATGAAAAACATACCATCTTTCTACAATTAGACACACAACTGTAATTACTGCACACTATTATGACTAAAACCAAGTTGAGATTAGTCTCCTCTCTTATTTTCACTTCACAGTAAAGCAGAAATATAAATTATTCCAGAATACGCAGTTAAACTTTATAAGAACTTCCTCTGAAACTTTCAAAAGTTTAGACATTTAAAAAAAAAGGGGGGGAAAGAAAAAGGAAGACAAAAAGAACACAAACCGAAGCACAAAATGCTGGAGGCTGGGGAACACTCCATAGCAGCACAACTATGTGTTTGCTTGTCCTGATGTTCTACTCTGTCCTCTGCATCAACCACCATCTACTGTCAAAGACAGGACACAAGGCTGGAGTGACCCAGTACAGCTATTCTTATGCTCAAAAGCCAGTAAAAGGATGTAGGATAAGGCTTTCCCAGACTCACAACATCAGTTATGCTGGTATATAAAACAAATTAATACTTTCCAGAACATAAACTATGAATTTGAATGGTGAACATGAGTTTATTGCAATGGTTTAGAAAATTATCTTCAATTCCTCCAACCCGTCGTCTTCTTTTCTGACACCAATTCTAGAAACAGAAAATTCAGGACAGTCACGATTTTTAGTTGCTTTCAGGAACTTCACATCATGCAACTACGATTTGGTGAGTACATCAGGCAAATCTCCCTTCAAAACAACTCAAAAGTATTCTGGACATTTATTTTCTGAATATTGTCAAACTGACAAGCAAGGTAATAATAATATAGTTGCCATTTGAAGAATATTTGTGAAAGGGAGAAATATGATGATATCTAAGACTCTATTCCCAATTAACATTCTGATTCTTCTCTGCATCATTTGAATTTGTTGAAGAACACAAGAACATAAATGTTGTCCAGTTAAATGGCCCTTACTGATAAACCCCCAGCTGCCCCCAGAAATACCCTGTTAGATAGGATGTCACATAAGAACAAAATGCCTAGTAATGTTAGCAGGTGTAGGATCACCCAGTTTGCCAATGCAGACATGAAGGGCAATCTGGTAAGGCATGGAAAGAGCAAAGCAGTTAACATCCTCAAATTCAAACATTAAGAAAGGCACACAACTAGAAACAAGTAATTCACAAACAGCAAAACTACAGCAGGAAACCTTTAAACTGTGGCAAGTGTGCAATGTAACTACCCCCCTGAAAATGCTTAACGGGAAGATTTCAAAACAGTGCACAGACTGATGATGCTTGGGAACTTCAGTCCCTCATACCAGGGACAGGACAGGTCTTACCCGTCTGCAGCTGTGACTGTTCAAGACTTTTACTGTTTCTCCTGAAAAGGTCATTTTCAGAGTGAGGGCAGGAAGCATCACATTTTTAAGTTTCACAACAAGATCAAAGTGAAATTCTTTAAACACAGAAGACACCTAATCTGTTGGTCAGTTTCAACTTAGAGAAAAATCTGTCCCACTGAAGTAACAGGCCAACCTAAAAAGCTGAGCTGGAAACACCACATTTATGGAAACAGCAAAATTTTTTTCATTTCTTTTTTTTGTAAAAAAACCCAGTAAGTCTACGCATGAGAATCACATATGGTTTGCATAAAGAAGGAGATGAATATATTCTAAATTCTCTAGATATGAGGTTGCTAATGCTGAATTCTGACTTCACTGGTGCTCAGAAGGTAACAAAGGAAAAAGATTACTTAGAAATTTAATGAGTTTTTTTTAAAAACAGTAATTTTCAGGAAACATCTGTTCCCCATAGCCCTGGTTTTTTATAAAGTAAATGTTTTTAAAAATATATATATTTTAGTTATAGTCTATGTACACTTCAAGCAGGAAAAAAAGGGAATCTTTCATGCAGCTGAAATAAACAAACAAAATCCCTGTATTGTTCACTATACATCTTTACATGAAGAGATTAATGAAATTATTCTGTTACTCTTTTATAATTATTATACATTTTTCCATAAATCAAGGACATACTGTTTTGCTTTAAATACCTCTATGCACAAGTATCCCTACTCATCATTCTCTACTGTTAAATCAACAGCTGTAAGCTGTAGTTCATTCCACAATAAATAAGATTTATGCAAATGGGGTACAGAGACGTACCTTTCATTTTAACCAGGTGATAACTGACAGTAGCCATTTCAAACATGGGTGAGTAACTGTCCTAGCTCATCTTTACCATTCTCACACCCTTTTAGTTTTACACTCACAAGGTTACTCTAAGTATCACTGATAAGCAGCATGAAATTTTAACTATCCATTTCTCCAACTCAAAGAGAACTCAAAAACTTAGTGTTTTTCATTTTACATCTCAGACAATTAAGCATATTTAATTTCTACAAAATAAATACTTTTAAGAGTAGCTTTCTGAAATGTTCCAGGAGCAGCTACAAATGTCATCTGCAGATGCAGACAAAACCGTAGCAATAAGTAGCACTTGGACTAAAATGAGCATAGAAAAGTCTAGATAGTGAAGAACAAAACCAGTAATTTAGAAACAAAATCTTGCCTTTTAGGAGAACTTTCATACAGGCTCTATAACTCAGACTAATTTATTAATGAACAACGTTGATTCCAAGGATACCGTTGTTCAGGCAGAATTGGGAGAAGAGACTTCCTCATAGTATTTAGCTGCCCAAACCTAGGCCACCATTGAGGTGCAGCTTGCTACACTCTGATGAATACAACAGAAACATAAGAACATGAGCCCTACAGCACTTTCAGGTACGTGCTAACAGTAAAATTCAGTCGCGTAACTAAGAAAATGCAACTATAAGTAGGGCATCTTTGGTTTTTTTATTGGGTTTTGTGGGGGTTTTCTCACTTACGCACCTTTACCAGCATTCCTCCTCTTCACCAGATGCAAGGATTTGGTGAATACACTCTTCACTAATCATGCTCTCAAGTTTTGCTAATTCCTACTTTTTTCCTGATGCATTCTACCCAAATTCTACCCAAATTTTCCACCACCACAACAGATGGTTGCAAATGGAAAAAAAAACACCAAACATTCCCACAGTATACACTACTATGCTAATACCACAGATTTTTAAACTGGACTAAAGGAAAATACCTTTTCTTGTGAGAAGGAAACCTACAAGCACTCCAGTTAAAACAATGTCAAATATCAGTCAGCACTTGTGCAGCAGTGTTACAGCACCTTCCCTTCTGTATCAGAACTCATAACAGGAGTGCTGCCGGGTGTGCAAATTCATCTGCACGAGGGTATAAGCATCTGCCAGCCTGCATGCAGTTAAAAATACTTCCAATGAAGACCAAACCTCTAATTTTATCTAATCTTGTGTGTAGTTATCAAAGCCTCAAGTCACATGCTTATGTCTTAGTTGTAAGAAGCTAGCTGGTTTTAAAGTAGATGACTAGTGTCGTTTATTATTTTTTAAAAAAGTGTCAAGCAGTAATCTCTATTAGTATGAAAGATAAAAAGCCTATCTGATTTTTCAGTACATTCCCCCAAACTAGTCAGCCATCATTTCTACACCAGTTCTCAAGCCATCCTGTAACCCTGTTGAACACCATTCTTTTCTGCGGTGTTTGGGTTTGTATTGATATAAACACTTGGAAAACAGTTTTTTCACTAGAACTGACTGTTTCACTTCTTCCCACTTTAAAGAGAAAAACTCTACCTGATGTTGAGCATCTCTTCTATGTTATTAGGGAAAAACTTCCAAGATTGCTAGGTAATTGGTAAAGTATGCATGAAGATCGTGAGATTGGGCAAATAAGTGATGTATTTCTTTCTCGGAAGGCTATTGTTGACATAGCTTCCTTATTTACTGTAATTATGATGAGGGGTGTGTTTCTTTACACAGCATCTACATTGGATAGGCTCTGACAAAAAAAAAAATTCCTGAAACTAAGCATTGCATTAATCTCAAAAGGAGGCGGGGTGGAGGGCAGGGAAGGAAAAAAACCTGAAAAACATTTATGACAAAGACTAAAACATTCTTATCAAGAAGGCAGCAGAAACTAGACATTTTGGTACTTCAACAATTTCTAAGATTCACATGACAGGAAGGAAAAAAGCAAAGTACTATAATGTTGTGGAAACACAGCATTTCTTAAACACCTAAGAAGCTATTTATACAGACTCAAATTGCAGAACAATCTCTTTTGTCAAATATAAACAGAAACCACAAGATATTAGAGAAGTCATTTTATTCTCTGCCCTTCAGAAGAAGTGCTGACATTTGTTGACCAATCTGAACCACAGCAGCAAAAACATAAAGCACCCACCCACAAAAACAAGTTTAGAGATGCTATACACAAAAAACTTTGAAGACAGATATGAACATAGATCTTGAAAGATATGATACTGCCCAGCTCCTACAGATACCTTAATGCTAGGTAAGCAAGTCACAAAGTTTTAAAGTTGCCTTTTGTTAAGATTTTTCCTTCAATAAAAATGCTGTTCCTGTTTTCAAGAAATGAAAAGTGAAAATATTGCAAGCATACGCCATTTTAGCAGTTCCGAGAAGTCTGAAGATTGTAAAAGCAGTAATACTTTAGGAAGGAAAGCCAAAGGTACACAAGCGTGATTCATCTAACCAGGGCAGTGCATTTTATACAATCCCAAAACAGCGGTCAGGTAAAGCACAAGTGCAGGCAGGAAAGCTAAGTGTATGCCTTAATTCTGGAGCACACATACTCAGCACCTGTAACTCTCTTACTTTTAAAACCTACCAAAAGTTCACGTTGCCCAAAAAGCTAGCAGGCCACCAACACTGATCACTTCCTCTTTGGTCTCCCTGTATTAAAAAACACCAATATACAAGAATAATACAGTAGAAAATTTCTCAGACAGCAAGACAAGTAAGATCTATCTCCAGCTGTTTTTCAAGTTGTCCCTTTATATCTCAGAAGAACTGAAAAAAATGTTACTAATTACCTTTTTGTTCCTATTATGGCTTCTGTTACAGATTCACAAACAAGGGAGAAAAAAACCAGCTATTGTTCTGTACGATCTGCTCTAACACAAGAAACCTGCCATAGTTACCAGTTACAACATTGGCATACCACAAAGCAACGATGAATGGTGTCCACACATTTTGTTTATTTGGGTATTTTTAAAATACTGTTTCTACAGCTTGGTGGAGCCCCACTTCTCCGTATTTTCAAGCCAGACCACATATTGCAAGCGTATGCAAAGAACCTCTTACGAGCTTTCTGTAGCAGTCTTGCCATTAGTGTGGAAGAACTGCCTTTGAGCCACCAAGAAAGTATACACCAGCTACCACCTCTGCACTGGTTCTCTACTCCCTTGCGGCAAGCACTCAAAAGCATTTTTTTCCCTCCCCCACTACTGGAGCTCTCAGTATCAGACAGGTGCGCAGTGTCCCTCCTTGCTTCTTCCATATCGATGAAGGAAGCTGGAAATGGCATGGTCATCAAATCTCAAGCTGAATTTGGAAACAAAATTCATCCAGCCTTCTTTGACTATCCCACAAATAACCCTTAAAAATGCCCAACATTTTTGTGGGCTATAAACTGTGAATAGCATCCTGAGATGTTTGCCCTGCATGCAATGCATTACAATTTGCCGTGTGGGTACATGGAATCAAATACAACATGCTTTAAAGTCATACAAGCACAGAAAGAAAAGTAATACAGTTCAGATCTCGTGAAGTTGAATGGAACTTCCTATCTTTTATTTTTACCTACATTACAGAAGGAAATGGTGGAGAATGAAGGCAAAAAGGGAAAAGGGTATTTTTTCAGATAACGCTAGCCACTTTTGCAAAACTCACTCTCAGGGAGAAAAAAAGCCAGTTTTCTCAGCTACTTTATTCATATCTGTCTCACATTGTAGCTAGAAGACTCAACATTTACAAAACAGAGAATTAGCTGTACAAGAAAAGCTGCTAAATTGAAGTAGTATCTTGTAATGCATGCTTATTAATAATAAATGAAAGTAGTGATGTTGGAGATGGGTACACTTCAGTTAATTAAAGAGTCCAGTATCAGAAAGTGAAGACTGTTAGCCTCATAAAGGAGGAAATGAAGACATACAGACATGAAGAGCACTCGACCATCAGCACCCTTGTATCTCTCCAAAGCTTCAGTAACTGAACAAGCTCTGAGAAGTTCCTAATAGCCATTGCAGACCCAGAGTTACAGGAACCCACGAGAATGGGGATCCCTTGCAGGAAGGACATTTAAATGAGCCTGACTACAATTAAGGCACTGTGAGACATGGTTCTCAACTATGCATGTTCTAAGCTACTTCGGCCTTCACAAGACAAAGGCAACAGCTGAAACTCCAACAAAGGAAGACATGTTGGTCACCCAACAGGATAAGGTGATTCAGCTAAAAGGACAGCAAAGAACTTAGCAGCAAATGAAGCATGGATTACACGAGCCTTTTACAGTGCCCAGGGGTTTGGGAGGTATAAAAGCTTCCATAATGCAGCTTGGAATAACTGTAAAACAGTCAGAAACAAAGATGAATTATGCTAAAAACATATAATACTTGTATCATGGTTACGTACACAACCATGACCGGACTCAATGCAAGATTCCTACCAAATGCACTAACCTGGTTGATAACTCCAGTTGTCCTTCCTGGCCTTAAGAAGTTACGAGCTTGATTTCAGTAGTCTAATTAAACCAATACGCCTCATCCCATTGCTAATTCCTTCCAGATGACTGCAATGGGAGTTGCACTGGTGGTGAGTCTGCCCTCCTTTTCTGTTCTATTCTGAGCAGGTAATGTAACACAAGGCCAAAACCTGAGTACTCTGAATCCCAGTTATTAATGGCAATTTTGCAGTCAACAGAAGACATGACATATGACCTTAAGTAGACAAAAGCAATAAGTCTAACCTGTATCTGCACAGTTTTTTCTTATTATACCAACATTATGCCCAACAATACTTGTTCTGGGGACAGTTTTTTCAGCATTGATTCAGCAAACTGATTTTCTTAAGAAAATTTTTGTCCCAAAAGAAGATTTATCAGAATACTCTTAAAAGACAGGGTACAGCCAGGGCTGAGTGGCCCAGAAGGCTTTTTTTAAAAACAAACAACACACCAACAAAAAAACCCACAGAAGCAGCAAACCAGAGACTTTACATTATCATCTTTAACCAGGCTAATTTTGTACATACAGAGTTCACACACACACAAATACACATAATGTACCATCGTATAAAATGCCTTCCATAAACATTATTATACATAATTTTTAAAAAGGCAGAGGATCAAGAAGCTCCAAAGAGTAAAACCCTACTATACCAGCCATGGTAAAAACATGTAAGAGAACAACATGGTGTTTTCTGGGAAAAACATGGGCAAGGCTCAAACTACAGCAGCAGAGAATAGAGCAGACAAAAAGCATGCAGAGGAAAGTAGATCAGCTCTACAAGCAGCAAAGCACTCCCCAAGTCTTGCTGCACAAAAAGCCATGAAGAAGTAGGACCCAAAGCAGCACAAACAGGCTAGCACCCTCTTAGTTCTGAAACAGTTAATAACAGTGCTGGCCTCTTGCATGGCAAGAGCACGCTCCAGTAGACAGTCCACAGGTATAGACTAGTGAAGGTCTGACTTATATGCTAAAGTCACATTCGTCAAGCCATCACTAACAGGAACCTGTTTAAAACAAGTCAATACCAATACAATTTCATGTTTGTAATAAAGAGGCTACTGTAACTAGAAGCATACGGCTGAGGCACTGTTTATGGTGATTCTCTACTTTGCTCAAATCAGGTATTTCACATTAATCAACACAAAGTTCAGTTGTCTGGGGAAACAAAAAACATTAGAATATTCTTCTAAGTTACCAAAAACATGAGCCCTATGTGATCTGCTCAACACAGTGAATCAAAACAGTGTAGTATTAGTACAGAATTAACGTAACAATTTAAAGTATTTAAACTAATCGCTTATGTAACTATTCTAACAGCTGGAAAAACAAACATTCATTGTGTTCAGTGTGGAAATCAAGTTAGCATCTAGCTTAGTTAATGTCTTGCTGAGCCTTTTTAATTTTTTACTTTTGTTTTCTCTTTAAAATGAAGTTAATACCTACTACGGATAGCTATACGATTACGGATCATCAGCTGTAGTTTCTCTGACAAAAAAACCAAAGCCCCCACTGTTCTGATAAGGGGTTCACAACTAAATTTAAAGCAGCTTCTTATTCCACTGCAACCACCACAACAATGATTTTTATTTTTTTTTAAACAGGGGCTATACACAGTCACAGTGCAAAACATCTATGTTTATTTATATTACATCTTACCCAAGAGCCTCTTTTACAATACGATATGCATGAAGTAGTTATACTGCTACTACTACAGATCTCATGGACTCAGTAGGTGGCTGAAAACACCTCATGGCAAGAATCAGTATCATAATGACAGCTGCCTTTTGAATTCTGAGTAGAAGATTTCAAACAGACCACATCTAAAAATTAACACTCCGGCATTTAAATTTTGTGTACTGTTCTTTCACATCACAACACTCCAGTATGCTCTACAACATTAAAAAGTTACTAAAGCCATTCATTAAAACCCCAATTCTGTAAATTTCATAAACAGATAACATTGCTTGCAGTAGTAATCGTGTCATGTCTTTGAACTGTTAAGGCCTCTGTCCCACATTTTGTTGATGAAATTTTCACTCATTTTAATTTCAAAGATAGTGTCTCACTACAGCAATCACATCCATTTGGAGATAGGGTGGGAGGAGACGTAACAGCCTGCTTCTTTAAAACTGAAAAAACCTCAGTGCTTTTCCCAAGAACTAAAATACCTTGTAAATATATGTATACGCAGAGCCCATGATAAAACTGCTTAATAAAAAAACTCTAAACACAGATCATTCTGGGGGGAAAAAAAAAAAAAAAAAGACTTGGAGGTGGGATTGTTGACACAGCCTCTTACTAAGCTGAAAGCTTTATTGATGCTGCTAATATTTGTATTTCCTTTACATTTCACAGTCCACTTTTATCTCATTGATTCTGTCATTTCCCTGCCTACTTCCTCATGAAATGGATTAATTGAGGACAGCAGCAGCCCTGAAGCAGAACAGTTATAGTACAAGCACCAACTTTATTCCCTTCCTCAGACCAAGATCTTCTGCCCTAGGGAAGATCATTGCTTCTAGTGGGCTGGTTTGTTTTCTGCATTTTACTCGGCTCTTTGGGAGAGTAGAACCCTTACCTTAGCTCTCAGCAAGGCAAGATGAACTACACACTTGGGTAGGGAACGAGTTCCTATTTGTCTGAGACAAAATTAGTGTGTAGCAGATGTTATTGTTGCTTCCTTCCTCTCATCCCCCCCATACATCTGAGAGCAGTGGAGGATGTTTGGAGCAACGTAACAAGTAAACGGGAGACGAGTGCCTTCTGTTCTTCCAGCAAGAGGCTCACGACAAGCACCGTGCCCAGCCTGCCTCGCACAGGCAGGGAGACAC
>NW_009267230.1:5231823-5273965 GCF_000687185.1 Egretta garzetta
GGGGGCCCCTCAGGGGGCTTCCCCCCCGGCTGCTCTAGAAGACGTGGCGGTAGGCCTCCCCCCACCACCACCACCTTTTCCTGAAGAGCTTGCCCGGCTGGGAACCGGCTGCCTACATAATTGCTCTTGCCACCACATCTGAAGGTTTGGGTCTGTCAAGTGAAATTACTTTTTTTTTTTTTTCTCTCCTCTGGGATTTGTTTTCACGAGGTTTTCCTGCGTAGCTTTCCTTCTTTTTTTGTGTGCCGCGCCGCCCTGTGATGCCCTGGTAATTCACGTGGATGTGGCATGACCAGTGGCTTTGTACGCCCGATGTTTTGTGCGCTCTGCTTTTTAATGTGTGAAGTAATTAAAACAGGAAAAAAAATCTTTTCAGTGCTTGCTTGATCTACTCGCAGTGGCTTTCTGCGCAGTCTCAAGCTTTGGCATACTTCTTGATACTTGTTAAACTTACTTAATAAAGTAAGTGTATATACAAAAAAAAACCCAACCTTGAAAAGCAGTCCCACAACAAGAAACAGTATACATATATATACTTGCTCTCGTCCTGTTTAGGAAAAATTTAAATAAGTAGGTAACACCTTACATCGTGTCTGTAACACCTTACATCGTGTCCTGGTGCCTGGGCCAGGTCCAGCCATAGCCAAGGCAAGTTATTGTACCCAGACTTCCCAAATTCTCAGGAACAAAACCAGCAAATAATAACCAAATTGAAGCGTAGAAGTCACCAATCATATAAAAATAGCTTCACAAGCTCATGTAACTGTTTTCCTGTTTCATAGTAAATCGTTTTCCACTCCTGAGTTTTCCCTCCTCTCTCTTGAGGTCTTTCAATTCAGATCCTGCATTACTCATGAAAATCTGGTTTTATTAAATATTCATGAACATCAAGTTTTGTCTCAAAAATTGTGAATTATATTTTACACCGATCGGTGCACTTCTAAAACATTGATACTGATTTAGAAGATTAATTATTTGTAAAGCCAGAGCAGAAGAACTTTCTGGCATAGGAGTTCATGACACACATGTAAGCATCTTGTTTTAATGGAATTATGTCAAGTATGTTTAATCTAAAATACCATTTTCAGCAACTTTCCTGTTTTGATTTTTGCTTATTAAATATGAAGCTAAATGTTCTTGAACCCCAGGTTCTCAAAATTAAAAAGTCTAAACAATAAAATCTCATCCACCCATAACACAAGACCAAAGCGTATCAAACTTCCTTAAACAGTTTCATCAATATGCCTCAGGGCTGCCCTTTGAAATTTCGTGTCCAGGGAACCCTCAACATCCTGAAAATGCCAAGTTAACTGCTGCTTGTGGTAGTAGTAGTGCGTCCTGTTTACTACAAATTTGGATGGGACTAATTAATTTCACATAAGCTTTGAAGCACCACTAAACACTGGCCCACTATTAAACTCCTGGATTGGATCTGAACTCGTAATCTTCATGTGAAAAGTTTTGGACCTTCATGCCTGATGCAAGGGCCATACGGCACTCACTTCTTCTCTTACAGGTACAGCGTCAGAGGGGCGCTATATATTTTAAAAGAACCCGAACATCTTCCAACACGGGGGATTAAAAAAGGAGTAATGTTTAAACTCTGGAGTACTCTTTTGCAGCTTTGGTCCTGCAAACACCCTTTAATAATTGAAATCTTTCACTTAAGTTGCTGCGCTCCAAATAATGCCATGATGTCAGTTGTAAGTGGTAACCCACAAGGCTACGTTGAAGGTAGTTTGAGGTATAATTAATATTTGCCACAACTGGGGGGGTGGAAAAGAGCATTAGATTTTTAAGTTTTTGTTATGGTGAAGTGGAAAATAGCAAGTATGCGTTAGACTTAACTGCCACTTAGATACACGGGAGCTCCCCACATAAAAAAAACCCCAAAACCCCAGAAGCATACTACAACATGAGTCTATGGTCATGGCTGGTATGAGAAGTCCTCATCCTGTGAGAGTAGAGGACATTTTGGGATCTATTTTTGGAGCTTTTCCCATGTCCTGTTCTCCCATTAATGCGAAGAAAGAATAACAAAAGTTTAACTAAAAAATACTAAAGGTTCCTTACGTATCAGGTTTTCTACATGTTTTCATCAGCCACTGTTGCTCCTGTGTATGCAGGAGGGGAGAAACGTGGAGGAGGGGGTAAAGCTATTTTGCGCATTTGGAGGGGGAAATTAATACCAAAGAGAAAATGAACTTCTTCACTGGTCTGATGCTTCGCTTGTCTCTGCCACAAATTACAGTTGATCCAGCATAAGGCAGCCTCTTAGATTTATTGTCTTTCAGTGTCTAAATCACTATAAATCAATTCACTAGAAATCAAATTAAAGAAAAGGTGGTTTAATGGCCACATGGGGAATCAGACCAATTCAATTTTACTTCTTAGTTTATAATTTTATGTGAATATAACTTCTCTGTATAGATAAGTAAATTTCCTAAAGCCCGGGGGGACGTGGTGTGACAGTAGGGTTTCCTGTAAGCTGCTGGCGTGTTTCCTTTCCCACCTCCAAAGCACAATGTATGAGACCGTAACCACAAACCTGCAGTGTCACCTGGAGGTTTGCAGAGGCAGATTAATCTTGAAACCCTATTGAGATGTTTCTCCATGTTCAGTGGGGCTTTTAAAGCTAGAGCTACAGTTTTGCATGGAAAGGACTCATGAAGAAACTGCTTTGTTCCATCCTTTTCCAATCAGAAGATTGACGCTTTTGCCCCCTCAGATGTGGGATTTTGCCAGTGACAGCCTTTTTATACGCTCAATAGGGTTTTGTAACATGCTGTAGAGGATACTACTGTGTGAATTATAAGTCTTCAAGATTTAAAAGCTATTACGAAGATAAGAACTTTCCACTTCCTGGGGGTCAAATGAAGAAATACGGCTATGAGGGACAAGCTAGGGGCAGAGCCTTAACTGGCTTAACTTGTTTAAACTCAGTGGAAATGAATAAGGATATGCAATTTACACCAGCCACAGCCTGCCCTTTATATACACGTAGAAGGAGAAAAAACATAAACTCAAATCGAGCTCGGTAGACAAGAAGCTAACCTATTGAATTAAACTGAGCTACAGGAATTTGTAGCTGTTGAGTGTTTTATCTTACCCAAATGTATTTGTAACACTCTTCCTTAATTTGCAGTATCGTAAAATTGGCTTTAAATAGATGATAAATCCCAAATGATGGTGGGATGAACAGAAGGAGGCGAAATTCTAGTGAATGAAATCAAAAGGTTAAAAAACCCCACATTGTTTCTTTTGCTATCTCTATATTGTTAGCAAGAATTTTTGTAATCACTCTGTTTCATCTTTTTCTTCACCTGAAGCTCATCAAACTGCTTAGGAAAGGATAAGACATGAGCTCTGTTTTCTGCAGCCAAGAAATACTGGCAACAGAGGTATAGAAAAAGGAAGGTATAAAGAAACTATCACTGACTGAATGAAGTATCTCAGAACTTAATCAGTATCCAAATAGGACAGACGAACAGGTCTGCACCAAAGATGACCAGCTATCGGTTTGTCCGCTTGATATTGCAAGAAGCACTTAACCAGGTTTTTCTTATGTGAAAAAATCTCAGACTGTAAAAATGCTTGGCTCAGCAGCAGCTCAGAGTCAGGTCAAGAAGAGGTGCTGGTGGGCATTTGGTTTGGAAGTTCTGCAGTTTGAGACAATCAAATCCAGCTCATCGGCACGTTTTGAGCAGCCGGACAAATAGATAATACGAAATTGAGTTATTGGCAGCTCTGTACTACCAGCAGTCACTCTGAAGTAACACACGGGTACCGGGGCAGACCTGCGCAATGCCTGGCCCGTTGGCAGCCACAGTGAGTGTAAAGCGGTAAGAGCCTGAACGCCGCGTCTCCATCCAGCGATGCAGGGCGATCCGCGGGAGGGTGCAGCTGCAGCTCGGGGCTTGTGTGCCTGTTGTGCAACAGAAGGCATGAGGATCTGCTAGGGAGGGAGAGGGTTGTGCTGCAAGAGTTAAAAGGCTGAGTCTTCAGAGGATGCGGGAAAGGAAATGAGGGGAAGAAGGTGACCCTACTAGCTGCAGCTTCATCTACATAAATCGAAGTCCTTTAACGAGCACTTCTTCAGATTTGTGTTCTGCGTCTGTAGTACAGCAACGAGCAGAAATAGGAAGAGTCCTTCCTCCTGTGTATAAAATCAGCTGCCTCCTGGGAACAGTGTCTCTCTGCCCTGGACCGTGTCAGAGGATCTGAGAAAGCGTGAATGCAGCCAGAGCTTGGTTGAAAACCTAGCAGAATTTGGGATACCGGGTAGGACAGAGGTCTTGAACAAAAGTGCAATGTGAAAGCATGGCTACTGCATTTTACATACATCTGCTACCTTGGGAATCCAGCTGGCTCCTGGGGTCACTTGAGGAGGGCACGGGTGGCACGGAGATCCTGTAAATACATGCTGGGCAATCTTTGGACAGCCTTGCACTGGTCCTGAGCCAACACTGTCCAGTTTGGCCAATGTGACAGCAAAGGCCATCGAGGCCTGGTGCCCAGGGCTGTTGTTCCCTGGCACTGTTTTAAGTGACTAGTATGGATGCAGCTGTAGTGCTGAGGCTGCATTTGATTATAGGCAAGGGCTGGGTTGCCAGACTGCTCAGACTGGGGACACTGCAGAGAGCAAGTCCAGCGGAGAGGGCCCTAGTGAGTAACCACTAGGTTTAGGTGGATGCTGAATATATTTTGTTGAACTTTTGAGCCACGTGTTAGTTTTTTGACTCGTTCCTTTTGGTCTTGTGTTCACCAAGCAGCTTGTACAAAAAGCAAGGAGCAGTTTGCAGTTTGCTCCCCAGGGAGACTGTTTCCATTGGATTTGCTTTTTGGGGTGCAATTGCTCTGCAGGCTGATGTGGTATGTTCCTGATGTATTCCTATGCTATCCTTTTCAGATAAAATCCAATAGACGTATTTCTACATACGTTGTTACAGAAAAGAGGTTCTATAGATAGTATTTTAAGTACCAGCAATACAGTTTGCAAAAGCAACATGATTTGGCTAAAGAAAAAACAATTCCAAACAAAATTTTCAGCTCAGTAAATATTTTTCTGTGGAATTGCTCTGATTTTGGAAAACAGCATAATCTAAGTTTATTCATAAGTATAGTACCCTTAAATCCAGCTAAAATAAGAAACTGTTAATAAAAATCTGAACTGATTACAACTGGGTAAAATGTTAGTGTTTCTTCAGTATCCAGTAATGGAAGAAATTTAGAAAAAGAACATACAGCGCATAGCAGAAAATTATGCAAGAGTAGCAATAAGTAGCATACTAAAGCAACAACAACCAACGGCAAAATAGCAGAATGTCAAGTGATACAACAAGCATTCCTGATTAACTGGGCAGGTTGCTAACTAGATTGTTAATTAGTGCAACCTCACATTTAGGCACCCATTCATGTAAGATTTTTCACAGCATTCTGCACTGCATAATCCTACTGAAGCTGTGAAAAGCAACAGGTGTTGAGTTTGGGTATGGTTGGCATATTAGTTAGACCTGAGGAAAAAAAAACAAACTTCAACAAACCACAGCTGTTAAGTGTCTCAGTCCAAATAAGCTCCACTAATAGGGCCGAAGCTGTGTGCATGGATAATCTATCATCATCATCAGCCAATTCAAAATCCAAATGGCAGAAGAAACTGGTTATTGTAAGTCTTCATGGTCGTCTTTTAAAAAAAACTGAAGAAGCCCATTGGTATTTTCTTTGGGCACTGGCTGGCAAAGGCTGGCTAACATTTTGGTAGCCATGCTGTTATACATCATGGTATCCATGCTGAAATATATGGATATCTGAGATGCTCAGCAGTCAGTGGCTATCATTAGAACAGGCTTCAGTCTCTTACATGGCCGGTAGCAAGAATCTTGCTGTGAACATTTGTGGCAGTATGGAAAGGAGCAGAAAAAGGGATGGGATAGAAAAGATTTATTTTTTTTTAAATTTAATTTAAGCTGCCAGTAGTAAGATTTACTTATATATAGCATCCCAACTTAAGCACTGAATAAAAACTCTCCCAAGTATTGAGGGCAGAAGGAAGGTATGTTTGGCCTGATTTTAAATGCTATGGGATAAACAGCGTAGAACACAAAATACAGGAATTGTAAGTCTTCTCAGTGGTTGGTGAGTCATAAAACCTCTGCTGGTGTCACCCACAGAGTTAGGAATCTTGCACAAAAAATGACCATTTAAACAGAGAAGATTTTAAAAATGGGATAAAAATGAAAGAAAGAGAAAGGAACAAGGAAGCAGAAACACAAAGGGCAGAACGCCATGGTTAGAGGATCAAGGAAAAGAGGAATAATTATAGGGAACGGGAAATAGTTGAGAAAGCAAGTAGAAGAGTAGAGAGAAGGTCTCAGGCGGTGAAAGGAGGCAATGACAACAAAAAGATAAGGACGTCTTTGGATCAGTACAGGAGAAGAAACTGGGCTTACCTGTGTGAGCTGGAAGGTGTGTGACAGCATCGTCTAGGGCAGGAGATCGTGAAAGAAGCTGGGATGCAGGAGAAGGGAAGGGAGCTCGGCAGAGTGTCCCTTCTGCCAGCAAGAAAAGAGGATGGGAGCCCCGGATCCTGTGCCTGTGTTTTGTGTACATTTTCCACCTGAAGTGCACCCACAGGCAAATGAAGGAGCGGGCAGCTTTTCCTGCTAAGAACTTGAAAATCAGGAATCAGGCCAAAAAAGAATTAAAGCAGGAAAAAAGCCGCTGCTGATTTTTCTTTTCTTTGCCTGTCTCATGATGCTTGAGCTGTAGGATTTGGCAATATTAACTGAAGTAATGCAAATCGTATAATGTTTCTTAAAACCCTTGGTATCCATCTAATTCACATTTCATTCATGTTCATGTTGACATTTTGCATGCTTTCTTTCTGCCTAGCAGTGTACATTTTAAGTTTAAGCAGTGTTTATGTGTCTGTGTGTTAAGAAAGAAAATAAACATGGTTTCCCATATTCTTTTAAACAAGGCCCAAAATATAAAAAGCCTTGAGCAAGAAACTCTATATATTTGATAACAGCTTAATCCTTTTTTTCAAAGTGCTTTAGAAGGAGGCAAATAGAGATAATTTAACAAATTCTACGTATGTTCAGGAGCCAGCTAGCTAGAATGAAACACGGAGAAGAAATACTTTGTGAGATCATTGCAATTTTGCTCCACCCAGGCAAAGAAGGGGACCTGGGGCTACCACGCTGCTGCTCTGTGCAGGCCTAGGGCATGTTGCAGTGGCGCTCTGCAGTACCGAGGCTAACCTGGGTGGCATGGAGATCTCTTCCAGCTGGCTAGGATGATGGAAACTGCTTAGGGCGGCCCTTCGGCTGCGTTACTACCTTGTTCCTTAGCCAGGCTAAGTAGCCAAGGTGGAAGGCTTGGAGGGCTACGCTGCTGTCCTGGGTGAATGGTGTCGGATAAATAAGCTAATTCTTTCAGAACTGGCTTGGCTGTCTCAGCCTGGTGTGTCCCCTGATGCATGAGGGCTTAATTCTGGCAAAAGCCATAGACCTGACACAAAACCATGCCAACAAACTTGCTGTCGACGTGGGAGCTGGGGGACAGCAAGTGGTGAAAGTGGAGACAATAATGTAGACCATTCAATTCGAGAACTTGTCCCCAGTTTTTATTAAGTTTCAGAATAGAATCTAAACTATTATTTAAATTAAATTGTAATCAGTATCCCCATTTGCCCCCTTTTTATTAGCGTAAACATGGTATATTTAAAATATCCATTTTGGATGCTAATACTTTTTAAACTCAAGGTGTTTTCTCCTTTTGTGTTTAACCACAAGTAGAGGCAAAGACGAGAAATAGTCCTAATCCAGGAGAGTACTAAAAATGTAATTAGTTTAACTTTAGCAGTTTGGGTTTATATCCAGGATTGATGGAGACGTGCCACAAATTGTCCTCTGTTCGTGCATTCCTTTCATACATTAAAAATGGGGATAAAATATTTTCCTGTCTCACAAGATGAATCCATTACTATTCCTGGGAATCTGAGATATCGTTGTGATGAACGCCATGAGAAACTAATAATTCTGGGCACAGCATAGGCTTGGGAAGATTTGCACTAAGTAAAGGAGTGGCCAGAAACCAAAGGAGCAGGGCTAAACAACTGCCTTTTCTGTTAACGCTCATCCAGCCCATGCGCTAAATGAGGCGGGGATCCTGTGGAAAAAAATACCGAGCCATCATGTAATTACAGACTGTGCTCACAGTTAAAGACTCATCCCCACAAGGAGCCAGAACTGAGGCTGTGCAAACACACTCTGGCTTCTTACACCTCCTAGCATTTGAGCGCTTCTCTCCGTAGTGAAGCTGCGTGCAAAAGCCTTTCCATGTAGGATGGTCTGGGGCTGCTGTGCAGAAGGCACGAGGGTACCCTTTTACGGGCCCATTCGTTTCCTCAGAAGTTCTCTTACTTGGCATAAAATACACACACAGGCGCACACATCGTACGCACACACAACGCGCGCTTACACCTGTACCTGCCATGAAGTAATGTAGTGGCAAGGGGTAACTTAATTCACACAGTGAGTCTAGGTTCCTCCGCTGAATTTCCTTCCCCTTGGTGCAGCGCTGATCTTCCCAGCCGAGGTGGGTTATGCAAGGAGATCGCGCACAGAGGAGGGTTTTGTTACCACCCTGGGAGGAGTAGCCAAGGGTTCTGCAATTATGTGGATCGAGAATATAAACCTCTCTCCTGAATTAGAGAAGTCTTTTTTGCCCTCCCGGTTTCTGTTTTGCTTAGCCTGATTACTGGGACAGCGTATGGGTACAACACAGATGGAAACCAGCTCTGTTTACCTTAACTGGGGTGTTCATGCTGAAGTCTAATTTTATTTTGATGTTTTCACTGCTGAATGTTTTAGCAGGCACAGGCAAATACTCCAGGCTTATAGACTGCGTTTGGAGGGGGAAAAATATCAGATCGTGTACTCACATTTCTTGTCAGAAAGCACACTTTTATTCAGAAGGAAGAAAAAAAATGCATCCAGCAAACAACATTGGTAATACAATGAAAAGAAAAAATATACAATACCAATAATTTTTCAGTGTGTAGTACCTTATAAATACCTTTCAACACCCTGTAACAATCACATTATATTTGATCTGTGCAAACAATGCACAGATTTTTAGCTTGAAGTATCTTATGGTTATTACTTTTGATGATTTGCTGTATCATAAGACCAATTCAGTCAGTATAATCAGTAAGGAAATACAGTACATACAACACATCAAGGCTAAGAACATGGAAAAGCTATTTAAAATATATATGACTGAAAAATTCACGAAGAATAAAATTAACTTATTTTTCAGGGGGATGAAAGAGGTTTGTGTTCTACTGGGCATATATGTTAGACTTTAACACAAACTCTTTTTGAGATAATTAACTGTGTAAATCATGAAACTACTTATCCTATTGTTAACTGGCAAGTGGTTGCGTATTTCTAAATATCTGCGTTCTTTGGCATATCGCTAACTTGATGCAAATACCCTCTTGAATGCCCCTGAAAAGTAAGTAAACCACCAGCAGCAACATAGCCAAATAGTCAGACAAATTCATTGTACTTAGTATACAAGCTCATGTTTTAAATTTGGGTGCTGGTGCTGATGTTTACACATAAAATTGGTATCTGTATGCCTGGATGCTGGTTGAATAGCAAAGATAGAACAGGAAACTCAAGTTTGCATATAGCTTTTCAGTGTATCATCAGTGATTTTAAATACAGTATAAAATAGCTTATAGGCTATTACCTCTACAATTAATTTCATGTTTTATATCCCCATAGCATTATACCTCCTTAGAGAGTTACCGTATTCTGAACCATCAGTAAAAGGCGCTTGTGTGAGGTGAAATCTCAGCTCCACTGAAGGCAAGACCAAAACTCACTGACTTCAATTGAGCTAAAATTTTTTCATGCTCATAAGCTAAGCTTGCTAGCTTGCTACATTGCACTGGTTTGCACAGTGTGCCTTACGTCCCTTGAGGATTATAGGAAACTTGATTACCAAGAGGAATCGCTTGCACGGATCCAGCCATGTTGGTCGTTGCAGGTTTTTGATTGTCTTGCACTACAGCAAAAGCATCACACATTAAAAATATATGTTCCGTATTCTGCACATGCTTACCCTCTTTACTGGGAGTTCACTGTAAATGTCTGTTGATTTCCAGTGAGTTCTGATAGGTAAGTGCAAAGTGATATTTATTATTATGATTCGTCCGCTTATTTTGCTTTGATTTGCTACTTGCTCATTCAGATAACAGCATCACCAATGATCTTTAGGAATAAATGTTGTTTCTACGATGGGTAAGCATGGAAATGTTTAATTTCACTACTCCCATTTAGTGAAGTCTAGTGTAAAATATAGTACTTATAAGGAAAAGATACTAGGACAATGGTGTAATAAATATACATATGTATTTCATCTAGAAGTTATTTCCAACCAGTTTATTGTAAGTTGAGAGGTCCATTTTAATGCCTAAATTACTATCATGACAACAACAACACCTCTTCAAAACTAAACAGAAATTAAATCTTAACCTAAATATTCTGAATATATTTTGAGCAACACCGTACTATAATGTAAACTCTTCTATGGTTTATATCTCAGAGTGCTGTGTGTAACACATATAACATTGTTACTATGTCACTATTAATATTAGTCAAAAAGTACCTACAAAATGGTCAAACGAATTTTAGAAAATGGTATTCTATCATTAGTACAACGTAGAAAGAGAAACTTCAGCAATGGAGGTACATGGCTGTACATGTCAGTGTAGCTAACGCTATTGCAGTTGGAATGGGAGGTCAGCAATGTATTTTCTTCTCCGATGCCCACTTTTGATTTCCTGTTTTCACAACAGGATGTTATCACCAAAGGAAGCACTTCTTTTCAGGATACTGTCCTCCCCAGAGTGGCAGTCTCTGGTGTTTAATAGACCAGAGCCAGGGTGAAATCTGTTCCCAGGGTTTGTTGTCCTCTGTATCCTTTATAGACCTGAACTAGCCTCTCTGGGTATAGCTAACTGAAGAACTGTTTTTATACGGACTGTCACAAATGTGGAAAGGAAGTGGAAAATTGTAACCTTAACTTTAGCTCATACACCCTGAATTTCAATTGCTCAGATAAATGGCAATACGAATATCATACAAAGCAAGGGATGACAAAAGACTGAAATCCTAAAAAAGGTTAATTGTACATTTAGAAGAGTGTAGCCAATTAACTTGTAATCAGCTGTAAGTGACTTCTCTTGCTTTCACAGTTAGGAAGTCCGAAATAGATTTTGATCTTCAATGAAGCTCTTATTTGCATAGAAATCTGCATCAGTCATTATCATAGATGCAATCTGAAATGGAAATAAAATGCAAAGATATTAGTACTGTGTAGTACTTTGACTCAAGGATAAAGTTATTTGGTGTAATTGAATATAGTTATTGTATTGTTTGAACTGTTCCACATACCATCACCAATGTCATCGTAAATCTCTCCATCACTGTAAGTTAAAAACAGAAAAATAATGCATTAAAAATTGAGACATCATATGTATATTACTCTTTGCACGCAGATAACAAAAATAGTGTCGAGGCATGGCGCAGACATGCTATCTAGTAATTCATTTGCTAATTAAGAAAGCGCAACCTTTGTAGTCACAGCACAGTGTTCTGTTCTGCAAGATGGTCAGATCAAAGGATTTTCAGTGAAGGGTAGAGCTGGATACATTTCTTTCTAATGCAAAAGGCTTGCTTTATTAAAAGGTTGGGTTTTTTAATTAAGTTTTTAAGAAAGCTATTCTAAGAAAATCATAGAGATATTTCCATAAAAAATGAAATACGTACTGATCTTTTTAAATGAAAACCAGAAAAGATGAGCAAAAGAAAAAAATCAGTATGCCCTTGAAATTCTTGTTTGTTTCTGAACTTGCCAATGCCATAATGGTTTTGGAGGAGCATCTTTTTAGACAATGAATTTAGGTAATGTAATATAAATGATATATGTTCCATGAATAGGAATTTTCAAAGTGTGTCGCTTAGATAGATGAACAGGTCCATGGAAGCCAACAAGGCTATTTATATACATACAAGTTTACCATGTGTATAAGTGCTTGGAGGCCTCACATCGAAAAGTGACATCTGATTTAATATTTAAGGGTCTAGCATAAAGCCCACTGAAGGAAATGGAAAGGCTTTGTCTGACAAGAATTTTGGATTAGAACCTAAGTGCTGAACTCCACACAATTATTCGGAGCAACACTGTGCCAAATCTGCTCAATCCCAGTAAGACTGAAATAAAAATAAACCTAAAGAAAAATCAGTCTATTTTAGTTAAACATTTTGAAATGGCATCAATACATTTAATGACATTAATGTGCAGCTTGGGAATAGATTCTAGTACTAATGCTTAATTTATGTAATTTTTCATGGTTTAAACCAGAGTTTATGCTTAAGCAATGAGGAACGGGGCCCTGGAAAATTTCCAGTGTGGATGTATGTGACCAGTTCTTGAAAAATCTGAACTCCATAAAAATAACTCAATTTGCAGGACTAGAATTACATACTAAAATAATTACATTTCATTTTTATTTAATAAGGACTTTAGAAGAAAACTGAGTGTTATAGGAAATTTTTCAAGAAGATCACTTTGTACTTACTTTTGAACTAAGTTGCTTCTCAGAACATAGCCATCTGTAAAATTGAAATGCATATGTATTTAAGTTAAATATTCACATTATTTCTTCTGTTGCTAGCACTAGTGAAATGCAGTTTTCTTTTAGATATTTCAGACGGAAAGACATAATAGATGGATAACAAGGTACAATGGATATGTACTCGAGGAAAATTTTGCTATGTCCAATTTTGGTTTTAATTCTTAGCTGCTTGTTTAGTATAACATAGAATCATAGAATGCTTTGGGTTGGAAAGGACCCCTAGAGGTCATCTAGTCCAATCCCCCTGCAGTGAGCAGGGACACTGCTAACTAGATCAGGTTGCTCAGAGCCCCGTCCAACCTGGCCTTGAATGTTTCCAGGGATGGGGCCTCCACCACCTCTCTAGGCAACCCGTTCCAGTGTGTCACTACCCTCATTGCAAAGAATTTCTTCCTTATATCCAGTCTAATGGTGCCTTAAATAGCTTAAATAGCAAATCAGAATACTGCAGTAGCTCTAAGACCAGTTAGATGTCTACTGTGACAGGTACTTTACATGTTCATAAAATGTCATGTCTCTTGTTTCATTGCGATAGATTCCATTGCGTACAAAACTAGTGCTGAGAGGAGAAAATAGTAGTACAAGTTATGCAAGATTAGGTTTTCATCTTCTATGTTGGTTTCCTAGTTGCATGAGAGGAGTGTGAAACAATAGGTATTAACACAAAATATAGTATAGTTCACAAACTATTAGTATAATAATAACCACATAACAATATTTATCATATCAAATAACAGAAATATGTATATTTTCCTACAGGGCAAAAAAAATGTCTTCCAAGTTGTATACACCAGTTATTTATCATTAACTGTAATTGTTTAAAAATTTTTAACTGTATCATATTGATAAGAACTGTTTATATAGATAATGGAAATACCTTAGCAAAGCTACTCAGTAATGAGTTATTCTACTACTCTGTTGCATTGCTAATGAAATCAGATAAAACTACACATATTCTTCTTCAACGTATTTAGTCTCTTGAAAAAATTACTTGCTGTCTTTGGTAAAAGGTATCTACTGAAATACCTGTCAACTGGTATAACATACACAAGCAAAGAGAAAGCCATAACAATAATTACATATTTGCAAGTAAACATTAGTATGTTGGTACAAAATTAGGACAGTTCTAAAGGAGAAATGTGATCCTGTGTTATATTTGAAATTACTGTATAAGTTTCCTTCCTTTTTTCATTAGGAGGCTTAAATGGCCACAGGTTTTTAGTAATTTGTACACAATTCATATGTTTTAGAATTAATTCATTAGCTTGATTTGTAAAGTTCCTTGAATTCTTGAATCTGCTACTAATCCATGTACTTAGAGGAACCATATACAGTACATCAAGTATCAGTGTTCTGCTAGTATTTCTGGTGGCGATCATTCAGGCCAGTCTAGCTGAATCCCCAGATCTTACTGTTTTATCTTAAGGAATCATTTCCTCCTTTACGTGATTTTTTCTTTTCTGATACACAAGACATGAAAGTATCTTGTCTTTTTTTAAATGCACAGTAATGTCCAGATAAATAATCTCATATTTTGTGTTGGGTTTTTTTACATCCAAAACCTAATTTTATTCTAATTGAAATTGTCCTTTTCAAGATCTGTAACTTTACTAATAGGGGAAACCTTCCTTTGTAAATTGGCATCAGACACAATGTCTTTGGGAACACAGTACTGTTCCCCAAAGCTGCTGAATTATCACAGGCTTCAACTGGCCAATGTTTTGATATACGAAAATGTCCTGTGATTCCTATGTGGAATATTGGAAGAGTTATTTAACAAGACTAATATCTCAGATAGTCCTGCAAATGGTAATAAGTAACTAATTCTTATAAACAGCTTTTCTTCAAAAAGAAACATTTGCATAATTCATCTTAATTTGGTGTATTTTCATCTTAAAATGGGTAGGTATCAGATATTGCTATAAATCTCAAATGTAAATAAGTTTCTTTCTAGAATATGCTATATTAATCACTATATATAAAGTAGATTAGTGATTTGCTCTGTGGAGGCCATAATACATTAAAAACACTGCATTTTTAAAGACAATTTCTGTCTTGTGCTAGAGCTGAAGGTTGCCTAAAAAAGGCATTAATTTCATGTGATAATATTTTATTTGACACTAATCTCCTTTAGCTTCTGTTTAAGACTTAACAGTTACATGAATGAAAAAAAGAGTTCTATGCATTTAATATTTGATTACAGCTATGTAAGATAAAATTTGCTTCATTTGCCTGTATTTATATCTTCAGGGTCATGAAGATTTGATACATAATTCTACTACAACTTTTGCCTAGTTAAACTAATCTTCAATAGTCAAAAACCCAGTGCTGCAGATTTTCAGTGACCTGCATCTTCCCTCAAGCTGATAGCAAGTCGTTACAAATAGGGAAAGCTCTGTCTATTCAGGATGTTCTTAGCCTGGTTGTCTTTCCTTGGATTTTATTACCTGGGATAAAGGCGTGGAAATTGATTTTTTTTGAGAGATGTCATCCATTTAAAATTCTCTTTAAGCAGAGTCCAGTAATTTCCAGGACTTCTGAAGTCTCACCAAGGATAATTTAAAATCATTTGGCTAATCTAATCTTCTCTGTTTTTTCTTTTATTTTTTTCACGTGAAATACTTGAAAGCAAAAATTTCTTTGCTTACAGTCATGGTGTACAAACACAGTGTGCTTGCAAGCCAGGTGCGCATGTGCCAGTCCTTCTACAACTGCAAAGCATAATCTAGGTTCTTCTGATGGTCCTTAGCCCCTAAATATGTGGGAAATACAGCCCCTGCTGATCTCGCACTGTTTCAAACTTACTAATCCAAAATTAAATGTCCAAAGTTTTAATTTCTAACTAATTTATTTATCTTTACGTGGCTTCCACAATAGGGACCAAGGCAGCAGGTCAGCACACTCCATCATGATTACTTAGCACCACTGAAAGCTATGACACATCAGGCCAGCTGTTCTGACAGTGTAAAGGAAGCTTGGTGAGGACACAACTTACATTTTCAGGCACTGAAATCCATGTATATCCTAATGTCTAAGCAAAATCTATGAAAGTGAATTGAAGGTTTTTGGGTATTTCAAAAGGTACGTGGGTCAGAGCAAGGCAACAGTAAGAAGGCATTTCAGAAGGTAAATGAGTCATAGAATCATTTGGTTGGAAAAGATCTTTAAGATCATCAAGTCCATCTGTACCTGTTCACCACTAAACCATGTCTCTAAGCACTTTATCTGTCTTTTAAATACCTCTAGGGATGGTGATTTGACCACTTCCCTGGGCAGCCCATTCCAGTGTTTAATAACCCTTTCAGTGAAAAATTTTTTCCTAATGTCCAATCTAAACCTCCCCTGGTGCAACTTGAGGCTGTTTCCTCTTGTCCTGTCGTTTGTAACTTGGGAGAAGAGACCAACCCCCACCTCACTACAGCCTCCTTTCAGGTAGTTGTAGAAGGTGATAAGGTCTCCCCTCAGCCTCCTCTTCTCCAGACAAAACAACCCCAGTTCCCTCAGCCACTCCTCAGAAGACTTGTGCTCCAGACCCCTCACCAGCTTTGTTGTTCTCCTCTGGACACGCTCCAGCACCTCAGTGCCTTTCCTGTTGTGAAGGGCCCAAAACAACACAGTATTCGAGGTGCAGTCTCACCCGTGCTGAGTACAGGGCCACGATCACTTCCCTGCTCCTGCTGGCCACACTATTCCTGATACAAGCCAAGATGCTGTTGGCCACCTGGGCACACTGCTGGCTCATGTTTAGTCGGCTGTCAACCAGCACCCCCAGACGCCTCTCTGCCAAGCAGCTTTCCAGCCACCCTTCCCCAAGCCTGTAGCGTAAGACTCATCAATTCCTTGTTTCACTTTTGAAATTTCAAATAATTTCATAACAACTAAAATAAGCAGAATACATTCCTAAGATCATCAACCCTTACTTAGAAAGGTGGGAAGATGTTATAGTATAATTTGTAATTTTGTTTAACTGCCAGTAATAGCGTGAAGCTATGGAAGTGCTTCAGAAGTGAATAATCAAATGGAAGAATTCATGTGCAAGAAAGTAACAAAAACATCTTTAGTTGTTGATTTTTAGTCTGTCTGGCCTTCAAGATGTAAAAACATAGCCTTGAGATAGGAGGAACTAGAGCAACTAGAGCAAATAACCATAACTGTCACGCACTTAACAAAAGTAGGATTCAAACTTCACTAATTAATGTGGAAATTGACAGAGATCTATTCAGAGTTTTCAGGGAGGATATTTTTATTTGTTTTGCTCTTTTATGCATAGCAAAGCAGTAGCTTCTGTCACTATTTGAAAGGCTTTGAAGACTATGTAAGTAAAACAGCCAACATGAACTACTTTCTACTTTGTTGTTAGCTTGATTCAAAAAATGCAGCACTGAAAGCTGCTCTTTGGGAAGTGGCTACACAAGTGCAATCCATATTTTGAAAAACATGTGTGTTGTTATGCAAGAAATTCTTCCTCACCCTGCAGGCCTGCCAGGAAGAAGGCTATAGTCCAGGCTGTAACAGTTGAGTACAGAGGGGAAAAAAACGTAAGTGACTGCATCTCCTTCAGAGGTTTATGGCTTTGGACTGTCTTCTACATAGGTCAGAGGTAAAAAGTAAAGGTGAGAGGAAGGATTCTGCTGCTTTGAACATAGTCTGTTCCTACACAAAGTGAGTTTTCTCTAGGAGATTTCAAATGTATTGTAACAGAAACACATTAAGAAATTGAAACCAACTGTAGATGGTCCAGATTTCTCCAAAAATGCAAAAACTTCTGCCAATGCACTCCCTGGCCAAGGGTTTCAAAGAAACACAGAACGGCCTCGCTCAGCTCCCAAAACAAGCAGGCATGCCAATGAGGACATATGCCTTGGATCATCTGGGGGCTGGGAGAAAGACTGCTAAGCAGTCGTTCCCCCCGTCCCCCTCCCCCATCCTGTTGCAAGGATTGAGCTCCATCTCTGGCAATCCAAAATAAGAATATTGTTACTGATTTTCCCTTGGCTGCAGTCAATGGTCAAGTGCTTCCCAGTGGTGCAGCTGATTTACTTTTACCAGATTCTGTGGGGTATCACAGCTATGCTCCTTTTGCCAAATAGAGGGAGACAGAAGCAACAAAAACATCTGCTAATCTTTGTTGTTGCAAAGCAAGATTTACATAACTAAGTTGTCCTTTTTCTTATATTTAGTATCTCTTGTCTATTGGAATTTTAATTTTTTTAAGGCAAAGCACTCTTAAAACACAATAAAAAAATAACAACAATCTACTTCTTGTCAACCACCAGAAAAGGAAAAAGACAAATCTTAGGCTCTGATTTAATAGGAGAGGGAAGAGGGTTTTTTACATGTCCTGACTCAATCATTCCCTGACAATTTGATTTGTACTACAGCTTTTTAATAAAACTTACATTTTCCTTCTTCATTCCTGCACAGGACCTTGGTATCATCTGTGCTTTCTATAATTTCGAGAGACTCTCCTGGTTTAATTTGCAAGTCTTTAGGTCCCCATCGTTTCTGGGGCAAATCCTGGACTGTGGTGGTAGAGTAAAGAACTTTAATTTCACCTTCAAACTGAAAAAATAAAATAAAGAAATGCTGGTTAAAAACTATTAATGTAAAGCTTATGATCATGCATTTTTTAGAACAAAATATTCCCATTTATTAATACATTTTTGAAAATTAGGCAAATAATTATTTACACTATGTAGTATGTGCCTGTGCTTGCCATTTGGACTTAAAAATGTTCAGATACTATTTTACAAGTAGTAATATTCTACCTTTCAAAGGAAAAATAATGTATAATTTACCAATTAGGGGATACAAATTGGAGGACATCCTGAAGGTATTTTAAACTTTGTTATGAGAACAAAACTTACTTTGAACTTTTTTCTGAACTCTTTCTCTTCTTTTTCCATCTTTTTAAGCTTTTGTGCATCTTTTTCATCTGATTTACGTTTTCCAAGGCCTGCTGATTTTGATGAACTAAAACGAGAGGTTATAGATGAAACAAAAATTAGCAACACATCTGAGGTATTGACAACCTTTCCGATAATTATAGTGGAAATGCATTTGCCTTAATGTGTCTTTTGTATGTTTTTATTGCTCTACAAAACTAATATGGATAATACAAAACAAGTTTGTTTTCAGAAGAAATAAGAAGTTTGGGTTGTCTTTCCTACTTTTCTCTTTTAATGACTTCTGATGTTAATATATCTATCACATATGGAAAATTACTCGAAGTATCTAGCTGCTACAGAAATGAGAACTTTACATCTACCAAAAATAGCTCAGGTGAATAATATCCATCACTTCAGAATCTTTAGGCAAGGAGCAATTTTTGTGAAGTCTATGTATCGTTGGGCAATAGGCTGAATAACCACGTCCCACTGTGGAGGCAGCTGGACCATCTCCACCTTTTGTACAGCAGCTGTGTTAGTCTTATGTCCCCATAGAAGACCTTGGTATACCAGGGAATCTGCACCACATTACCCATTTCAAGTTCTGTTGTTTTTTCCACATCCCTGATACTGTTGACTTGTGCCAATGAGCATGGAAGGGTTTCATGCCCTAACTGCCCTTCCTGCTGCTGTATGTGGGAATTTAAAGTCTGACTCTACTTTTTTATTCTTCCTGATCTCTGTAGGAGTTGTGGATGACGGTTTCACTGATGATGAATGTATGTGTGTCTGTGAACTAACCTAGATTTGGTTAGGAGGGCCACATCTTTTCCTTTGGCTATACTGTTCAAAGAGGTCTCTCTGTTTTAATGCCTCCAGACTAGATTATTGTAGTGCACTCTGTAGCTCCACCTGAGTGGAGTTAGTGACAACAGAATGTGACATGCTGCCGTCATCTTCACAGATGCACGTGTTCATAACAGATCTGTGCTCCAGAGACGGCCATAACTTCCTGGTCCAGGGATGAAAGTTTTCCGAGTTGAACTTTACACCTCCAGCTATGTTTCATACTTGAAAAACAACTGTCTATCTCCTTTTCTCTTAAAGTACTACAGCAGCTGGCATCAAGTACTTAGCCTAACAGTCCCCAAACTTTGATAGGAAGAAGACTGCATGCAGAGAATCTACAGTGAAGTACCTTTACAGCCCACAATCATTTCTACCTCTTGCCCGTCAGGGACAGAATTTGTCGAAATTCAAGACATGCTTATTTATTCTATAGTCTAATTATTATTTCAATCTGAAATGGAGGCAGGAAGCATTCAACTGCCATTGTCAACAGTAGGGTTAGGAGAATCAGAAAACCTGACAACATTAAATAAAGCATACATTAGTATCAATCTGCCTCTAGTAAATACTTTGAAAATGTTTCACAGTGTATTACAGATTTCTAATCAGGGGAGTAATTCCTGTTTTCACTTGCTTGAGTTCAGGCGGTGGAGGAGGGAAGTCTGAAGAATCTACATCATCATAAACATCATTGTCTCCACAATCTGAAACAACAGTGTTAAAAAGAATGGCAAATTATTATGAGATCCCTGAGTACTGAATACATTGTGTTACAAACTATGGTAGTGTAGCTAAGTCAACAAGAAATTGTGGCGAGTACTGTAGCCATTTATCATCTATAGTAACTGTGGGTTCTCTGTTTTGCACAATGGACTGTGCAAAACAAACACCAGCCAACCTTTTCAGAGTAAGACTCTGTATTAATAATAATAGGTATTCACTGATATTTTAATCTTCTTAAGCTGAAGCAAGTTTTAGCACATGTTGGCTAATGCAATAGCCTTTAATCTTCATTTTAATTAGTCCATTTCCCACTGTGTTGCATCAAAGTATATTTTTGGGGTTTGATGTTAATGTACACTCGGGTGCTTCTATAGCACTCTGGTCAATGCCATGTTGCTTAGAAGTGGCTATGAATCACATGTATGTTAGTTTTTAGGCCATCTTGAAATGCCAAAGCAGTGAAAAGAATTCTTACCCCAAGAATATACTTTGAATCGCATTCAGCATATCTGTAGAAAGGAAGCAATTGTTCAACTCATCAAATCAATGGCTAGAAGAATCACAGTAGGCAATAAAAGTTTTAGAACTCAGTTCAGACAACAGCCTCAAAAATTGTAAGAACTTGCTTTTTATTCCATGGCTGAGCTGATATTTACGAATATATGTTACCTTAAAAGACACCGCAAGTGATAAAAGTAATAAGCATCTCTTTCTACTTTTGAAGTCTTGCATTGTGTTTCTTTCCAAGTGTATCTTTTCACACTTAATGTCAAATAAAATGAACTACTGGACATCTTACATAGAAAAATAATGACTTCTTAAAAAAATACATTAAATTGTTTTCTCAAGAGCTTGCGATGTATTTGTATCTCCTTGTCTGTAGCCAAATCAGTCACAGTATTTTAAATTTGTTTGCTGGAACTGGGTAAGCAATGGGAAATCCTGTTTCCTTCCTTGGATGTATTTTTGTGACTGGCATGATACAGAGTAATGTATACAGAAAAAAGGATCAGGAATATATGGAGACTAAACAATAGGCTATTAATTACCTTTTCCAAACTGCTTTGTTGAAGGGGACATGCTGGGGGGGGAAAAAAGATGCTCATTAAGTATTTATATCACATTAATAGGCCTTTGCCTCATTTAAATAATTAAAAAAACTTGCAACACAAGGGATCCAAGTTATCTCCAGGCATTTTGAAGCTCCACTGACACCAGCAATACTCATGGACTAAATGTATTTTTACCACTGAATCAAAGTAAACTGGTTCAGAACCAAATGAGAGAAGGTGGTGGTAAAACCACCAGTTGCTGATCTAACCTCTAGGCAAGATGGGTAGAAGACAATCTTTGCCCTTTTCTGTTTGGCATATTATTCCTAAAATTTAGATTAATGGGACTAGATCTACCAGTTTATCTCAGCAACAATGTACTGATGAACAAGCTACATTTTAACTGAGGATACAGCAAACTTGCATCACCAAAGTGGCACAAAGACGATGGATTATTCCAGTGCTCTTCACCAAAAGAAATTTTCAGTATGTTTTAATTACCCGACTTATGCAGCAAATACAGCTTGTTAAGAGAGTAATTATATTATGCAGGTGAAAAGAAAGGAGGTGAGTATTTTTGCAGAAAAGTATCATCCTGAGCTGCAATTTGATGCATGATTCATCAGGCTGCTGTGAGAACATGTTAGTAGCATGGGATCAATGCTTTATTAGAATTAGTTAATGTGCACTGTGGTTTCCTGGCAGACTCTTACAAATCTCCATTATCTTCTGCCCCATTGTCTTTGGTTGTTTTTGCTCGTACACTTTTCTTTTTGTCATCTTTGACTTTTAGCCTCTTCAAGATTCCCCAGGACCAGATACCATTCTTATCTTCATCCTGCGATACAGACCTTTGGAGTATGCATGCAATTATCATAATGTAAAATGTAACATCCTTTTTAAAAGGTCCAGTTTAAATTCTCCATTGATGCCCATAATTCTCATTAGTGCCGACAACGTATATACCACAAGGTGAGGACACTTACCTATATGCTAAACACTAAAATGCTAAAATAGAAATATGTATGTTAGGTCATTTGTAGATATTGAGATATATTTGTAGGTATAAATATTAATCTAGTGGCTTACTGTTTTCGTGTTGCTACTCAGCATGCTAACATTTTAGTTTATTTTCCTTTCAGAGCCATGCCGACCAGTTGGGGATTTGGGGATTTTCATGATTGCAGCTGCTTTTTGCTGACATACCAAAATTAATTACAGAACAAAACTTGTCCAAAAGACCAAAGAACCCTTGTTTTTAACTTCAGGAATCCATCCTGATGCATACCCACATGCTGATCATCCTAATACTTGCTAATTATTATGGCTAATTCAAAAAAACTAAAAACTGAAATGAAAACACGCCGTTAAAGAAACAATTATTTAAATGATATAAAAACTTACTTAGTTACAGCATCATCGTCGTCAATCCCATCATAAATTTCTTGATCAGAAGGAGGAGGTGGGAACATCTCTTTAACAGATCAAACAATGAATTAATGCTTTTTTATTTAGTTCTGCTGAATAAGGTATTCATTACTGGCCTCTTAAGTACATCAGATGTGTTTGCAGTTTGTGCAATATCCTTGCAAATGGAATCTTTCTGTAAACCAGCACAGCCTATTTATTAAAACAGTGATTTAGACTTATCCCAGTTGGGAATGCCACCCACAGCATTTAAATGTGGCACTGCCAATCACAAGAGGATGAATACTGAAAACAAATGCATTTACACTGTATTTGATGAAATTCTAAATGGCTGATTTTGGCCCAGTTGTTATGACGACTGATGACTTTTAAATTTTTGTGCGTGACTCGAGTGATGATTGAAGATGTCAGAGCAACACTCTCAGCAACTGACATCTTGTATTCATCCACAGAAGCCAGAGGGAAGTGCAATATAAGCTCCCCATTTTGGTCTCAGTTCTGACCTTTGAGTCCCACCTCCTTCAGTGAAGGGTTAGCTCAGTTTCCATGTCCAATTCTAGCCACTGGTCAGATTAATCACTGAAATCTGTACTTAGCTGGCAGCAGCTTCATTCAGCCCTGCCAGGGGATGCTTCTGCCATGACTAGTATCTAAACTCTAAGCTGAGAAGATGAGCTGTGCTCTTGTGATCAACAGAGAATGCTACATAAATATATGTGCTACCAAAGGGGAAACTAGGTTTGAATGTTTGTTCTTGACAGTGTGAAACTGCTGCAGTTGTGCTGGTTAGGACTCCAGAGTATCACTGAGACTGAAGTTCCCCTTAACTCTGTCAGCAAAATGAAGCTTTTGCTGGCAGTATTACTGGGTATTTCAGAACTGGATTTCTCCTGCACAAGACCTCTTGGTCATGTTAATATTTTGCCCATTATATCTGTGCTGTTTTGTGGGAAAAATTACCTTCATACAAAAGAAAATATAAACTTTTGCCATCTTCTGGCATGCTTCTGATTCAGTATCTGAAGGCAAAACTTCTTTCTTGCCCAAGCTCCCATAGGTGGAAAGAAAGTTAATTTGGCCGCTATTCCTACTTGTTTGTTACTTGTTAGCTAACATTTAGCATGCTTATGGATAATTACTGCATTATTTGGGAGCTGCAGAGGTCTGGATTTGAAGGTAAGTAGTACACAGAAACAACTCTCCCCAAAAAGTATATGTAGAACTTACTTCCAGCTCCACTTTGACCACCACTCTGACTGGAAAAGAAAATGAGAGACATTTTAGAGAAAAACAGTCATCCTTTGGAAAAAGAAAACAGCATGATCACCCATCACTTTTGTAGTTACTGGTTCTAAACCTTTTGGCTTTGGCACTCGTCAACATTGGCAGCTGAGCACTACAGATTCTGCACTGGAGGTTCGGGCACATGATTGTGTGTTCTATAAGGGCAATAACTAATTGTGTAAGTTCTTTTTTTCTCTCTGTTTTCACCACAGTTACACCAATTTCTTACAGTCAAATAGTAGCTGCATTCTCAGTAATGCTAAAGAAAATGTGTAATCTAATTCATAAGTGAACTAGCTCTTAGATGAGGAGAGATTAACTTTTAGTAGATTCAGGTAAAGCAGGAGAAAATACTCTGTTGGGTATTTTTCCTTAGAAATAACTAATTCCAAATCAGAAGAGAGTATTTTAAAATATCATTCACAGTAATTCAAAAGGTCATAAGAGAGACAGTTATCAATACCATCTTTACTTAATATAAAAAAAAGGACAGTCTTTTATGCTGTGAAGCAAATTCCCTGTTTGCATAAAGCAATGCAGATATTTCAAGCCAATAGAAGGTGCACATTTTCATATAAGCAGAACATTTGGTCCTAACTGTTAGTAATTGTTAGCAACCATTAGCAATTTCCAATTAGCAATTTGAAGTGTTATTTTCAAGGAAATGCAAACTGATGTCTACAGCTATAATGATTTACTATGTTTAAAATATATTTTATATTCCTCTTGATATCTTTAAACTAAAGTACAAAATATGATATAGGACAATTCATGTTGGAAGGGATATCAGGAGGTCACGTGGTCAAACTTGATGGGAATAAAAATTTAATCTGACTGAACACTAGAGAGTGCCTCCACTTAGATCCTTTAGATCCACCCCTTATGAGGGGATTTTCTTGAGATGGAATGGTAAACAAATGAATTTATTGCTCAACTAGCTTTCATTGGGTGATGCTTTAAACCTCTAGCTGCATGCTTCTAACGTTTCAAGGATTCCATATTAGCCCAGTGTTCTAACAGTAACTGAAAAAAAAAACCTGAAAGGTTCACAGTAGCTGAGATTTTTTCCAGGTCAGAGCCTTACTTAAACTGATACATCAAAACAAGATATTTGTTAACCCCTTGTGCCAAGAAATCCTGAAATACAATGGCCCTAGTCACTTATTAATTTTGGAATATTAACAGTACTACCAATAATGAGATAATACTATTTGTTCAAGAGGCTTTTTTTAGTATGGCATTCTTACAGTGGTTTCAAAACATGTTGATGTATGTCAGACCTTCCAACAATTCATGCTCATGAACTGAACAGAATGCTACTAATCACTAGAGGAGATGAAAATGTCAAAATACAGCTTAAAGGATTTAACGAATCTGAGCCATTCATTCATCCCTCCAAGTTTCTTACACTGTTATTTTAATATGCAACAGCGTAACTATTCTTGTTTGCTTTTGAATTGAATAAATTTTCTAAATTCCTTGCATTGAGGTGGTTAGTTGTAATGCTTGCTGTAGTGAAAAGGATGGGCAAAAGATACTTCTGCAATGAAGTACCAAATGCTCAGATTACCTAAAACCCAGAACAGCTAAAGCAACTCTTCTGGCTGGGTTATGATGCTATGAGACTAATGTGCAGGGTGGGAAACCGATATTGAGCAATCTGGAAAAATATCAGAAGCAAAACTATATTGGTTGCTTAACAAATGCCAGCCTGAAGGCAGATCTTTCCAAGTGCTGTTTCTGGAGCTCATGGGGATGTTCTGATACTCAGCTGCACCCAGCAGCCAGCCAGCTGCGTTCCCTTTATTCCAGCCAGGCCTCTAAGTTAAGGTGCTGGGAAGCAGTAAAATCAGGTGTAACAGCTGAGTGTTTCAAAGTGGTTGTGCTACACATTGAAATTCTCAACGTCCATATGCAGATCTCTTATCTGAATCCCAGGCTATGTGTTTCTGCACATCAGGACATACAATGGAGAACTAACACTGGTTTGTTGTATCACATGACAGAAGCAGACTTTTATGTGAGGTCAGGTAACAGAGGTACCACTGTCATGCTGGATCATGCGATAGCCTTGAGTTTTGTCACAAGATCACTAGGATATTCCCCTGCCAGCAAGTTTTGTATGCTGCTGGAGATGGCACATCTCTAGCTGCAGATCTATTTGATGTGAGAAATATGGGACATAGAAGTGGAGAGTCTGAAATGTAGCACTGCATTGCAAATACATGTGAGACTGTGCCATATGGGAGAAGCTTCTGATGAAGTCAAAAAAGTATAGCTCATACCCATCTCATGGGATTTTATAGGCTTATCTTCGGAACTAAACACATTAGCCACACACTCTTCTGAAGGGCCATCCTAGTCATGCTTCCAGAAGTCCCTTTTCTTCAAAAGGAAAGAGGTAGTAAGACTCATAGTTTGAGAGCAATGAGGGTGATCAGGAGTTTCTCTGTGCCGTATTTCCATTGCTTTTAGAGTCTTTTATTCTTGCACGTTAGAAAAGGCAGTACGTGACTTCAAAAGGCAGAACAAGAAGAGCGAGGGAGGGAAGAGAATTGCATTTCCTGCAGGTCATTTGTAATCCTGCATGTTTTGCATTTTATTCTCTTCCAATAGTATGGATTCCTCCAGGGTATGAGTGCTTATAGATGCCAGATTGCAGAATCCATTCTTGTTCCTCTGACTGCTTCAGTTTGAATAACTCAGTTACATGTTTCTGACACAAATGGCTGTTCTGTTGTGACAAGAGTGTGCTTTGTTGTTGTAAAACTTCCCCTGTCTAAGCTGACTGGGGTGAATCATTGGTTCCTTTCAATGCATTCCTTATACATACCTGCTAATACTGTCCTGCTCTCCAACATCATCATACACTTCTTGGTCACTCTCTGTATGTTTCACAGTAGCTCTGGTAGAAGGTTGTTGCTTTCTTCTTAGAGAATCATAATCAATCTCCACCATGGTTGTTTTAATGTATCCATCTAAATGAATGAGACCATGTAATTAAGCAGTGATAGTTTAAAAACTCTTGATAAAGTAATGAGTTTAACAGAAGGTTCAGAATCAGCACTTGAATTGATTTGTGTGATCTTTGAAAACTTTCAAAAACATGTCTCCTTCCAAGCAGCCTCAGCTTGAGTCTCGATCTGTCTACACAAATACAAATCTCAGAGCTGTCTCAGATCTCCAGTACAAACCCTTCTCAGCTGGTGTCAGGTTAATTTCACCTTTATTTGCTTCTCTGCTACAGCAGAAGAATTTTCTGTACAGACTCCAGGAATCACAGGGCAAGCTCCCTTTCTCAGCTAACCTTGGGACCACTATAGTCTCGTGGCATATGTTAGGGCAGCCCATGACATAAAGATCCTGACAGGCCATTAGGAGGGAGAGACACTTTGTTTGCCCTGATTTTGCTTCAGGTTGATATACACACTGCAGCTGCATTGCCATCCTCTTGTCCCTGGATCTTTGTTAAAAAGGTCTGGTTATACCCCTGGGTGCAATGGCTCAGAGAAACTTGCAGCAGAGCAGTTGGCCTGAGATTGGGAACTCCGGGGAATTTTAGACAGGTGTACTGCCTGTATGGAAGAGAGCATGAATGGATTTTCTCAAAGATGAAAAATGCCCATGCATTTCTTGAAAATGGAAAAATCATCTACTCCGCTGCTTCTGAGTGAACCCAGTATTTAGTGCGCTTCCCCTCAAATCTGTAACACATATTGATTATTTTCTTCTATTTAAATGATCAGAACTGGTTTTTCTCTGTTGTTTGGCCATTACTGGCCAGTGGACATTGAAGGATGAAGCATTGGTGAAACAAATTGTGCTGTACTGTTGACACTTGTCAGTGAGAAGCCTCATACAGCTTGCAGTTTTGCTGAGGCAAGAATTGGTTTATGAAAAGCAAATTAATTAAAGGTAAATTTAATTAATTGACTGCGCATGCTCAACAAAATACTCTTCTTCCAGCCCTCTCACCAAGATTTGTTTTCCTATGTACAAAATGATCCATGCAAAAGTCTTATTTACAAAACTTCAGAGTATCACTCAAAAGCTGATATTGGAACTTACCTCTTGAGATCATCTTGGCCAATCTCCCTGCCCAAGCAGGATCTGCTAGAGTGGGTTGCCCAGGACTGTGTCCCATCAGGTTTTGAAGCTCTCCATGGATGGAGACCACCAGATATTTGGGCAACCTGTTCCCTTGCTTGGTCACCGTCACAGTAAAAGAATGTTTCATGATGTGCAGACAGAATTTAATTTATTTCAGGCTGTTCCTGTTGCCTCCTGCACTGTCACTGGGTACCACTGGAAAGAGCCTGGCTTCATCTTCTTTACACCCTCCCATCAGATACTTACAAAGAATTATTAGATTTGCCTTGAGGCTTCCCCTCACCAGGCTGAACAGTCCCAGCTCTCTCAGCCTCTCTCATATGAGACATGCTCCACTTCCTTAACATCTTTTTACATTTACATTACAGTACGACAAAGTTCTCAGCTGGTATCATCCAGTTCTAGATGTGTGAACTGTCTTACTGAACTTATAATAATTTTAATCTCCTTAAAAATCAAGCAGGTGCTTTTGATAATTTTCATTGATTTTATGGATCAGTCTTTTTAATGTCTTTGCTATAATCCAGAAATCAGATCATCAGCCCCTTATCATACTCATAGATCCACTGATGATATTTAAACAATTAGAGAAAAATCTTGGATTTCAGACAAAATAAATTCTAGAAATCAGTTAGAATTTTCCCATAGGAATAGGAACAAGACAAACACTTAAACCATGACCATATATACTCTGCTTGTTTTAGGAACACCCATGTTATTTTTAACACAAATACATGAAAAAACGCGACCCTTGCGCAGGGCCAAGTTCTGATGCTATTTGAAGGCTGACATGGAATTACCTCTTGACAGGTTCATGAATATCCCAACACATTGTTCCTAACTTATTCTAGTGCCTGCCTGTAGATGTTACATTATGTTGTACAATAACTTCTTACTATGAACTACGCCTTGCATGCCAGCTAAGGACAGGAGTTGTGGTAATTATTTACTTTGGTGGGCAGTGACTCAGCCTTGGTAAGGCTACTCCTTGGTGTAACGCTTACATGTTTGCTGTCATACAGTGAAAATATTCAGGAGCACAGTGAAGAAAAAGAACTCACAACATCCTTTTATCCTGCCCAGCCACTTTCCTTCGGGGTTGTCTGTGAGGCGAATGATTTCAATCTCATCCCCCTGTTTGACAGTCAGCTCATTCTTCCCTCCCTTGTGGTCAACACAAGCTCGAGCCTGATGAAGGACTTGGATAGGTCCTGTTAACTGCAGTGAAGAAGCAACAAAAGAAATCACAAGTGTGGAAAAATTGAGTTCTTCCCCAAACATTCAGACAGAAGAGAAAATAACTGTAATGATTATTCATTTCATTTACATTTAAAATAGTCTAGGCAAAAAAACAGAAAGGCATCACTCCTGTCTCCAACGACCCAGTTTACATTAATAATCAAGAATGAAAAGAGAGGGCAACAGCATAGCAGTAGAGCAGCTGACTGGCAAAATCACAGAAATACAAAGACTAAAACCAACAGGCTAACCTATGGAGCTTTTCACACATTCACAAAACAGACAGGTATTTAGTTCCAGTGGGCAGCTACATGCTGTTCCAGCAGAACTACTCATATGAGTAAATGTTCATTAACAAACAAGTCTACCACATAATGTTCTATGTTTACAATTCTGCTCTATAAATAGTCCTACAAGTACTCACACTGTTTACTGGAATTCAGGATTCTCTTTGTGAGATTTTTAGTATATGTTATAGAGAAACTACTTTGGATTTTAACATCTGTGGCTTTAAGGTGTATGTGATCAGAGGCATGTGGTTGTTGACAATTACAGACTAGCTCAGGAATATCTATCCTGTATAGGTGGCGAAGAAATGCAGTAAAATATATTTGTTTGCATTTGAGAATTATAACATTAATGGCCGCAAGAGAGCAGTCTGCAGTCTGAAAGCATTCAGTGCACTAATGCTTACACTTCACAGGAGCGGTCTGAAAAATAGACTTGGGGCTTGACAAATGCAAGCTAACCCACTAGTATTGATGATTAGTATTTTCCTTTAATATTTGCTCCTCAACTCATGTCAGTCTCTCCACAGCAGACAAAGGCCATGATATGAGAGAGTCACCATGGCTTTACTGTGTACAGAGCATAATAGGAAGAAAAAGAAAGCTGCCCTCTATGTACAGTGAGGCTGAAAGAAGCACAGTGGAGCATTGTGAATAGGCATTAGTTAACAGAAAATGACTGGCAGATTTGTAAACTGTGATAGCATGCTGACTGCTAGCTATATAAAAACGATACAAATCAGAAAGAACTGTCTCATCATTTAGCCCCTAGGCTTTGACAGTGACTGTAGCTCCTCTGCACGTGCGCTATTCCCTTCCTCCCCATTTAGGCTGGAGGTCCCTTCAGGTCTCTTTAGACCAAGGCAAGGGCAATGTGTTGCAATGAAATCTGTTAAGGGCTGGATACTGTTGTAACCGGCTCCATTGAAGCAAAGACCACTAAGTATACGGGATCCAATTCCCACTTTTATTAAGGACTTTTGATACTATTATAGCGATGTAAATGCTTTTTAAACAGAAAAGTGAGAAGAAATGTTTTTAAGGCTTTTTTGCATAGGAAGAATATGAGAAGGGAATTTATCAAAAACTATATAAGCACTGAAGAAATGTTTTTGCCTTCAGTACAAGAGCCCGAAGTCAAGCGTATGCCAGACATAAAAGGGTAGCTTAAACCTTTATTCAGAATTTATCCAGGTGCTTGAACTACCTACCATAACAAGTAGTTTTGTGGCCAGCTGAAAAGTATTTTGAACTCAAGAATGCTAAATAATGCTTTTTACATGTCTTTGGCCAGATTACAAAACAAAAATCATACTTTGAACTTCTTCCTTATTTCCTGCTCTTTCTTTTCTTTTTCCTTTTGTTCTTTCTTCTCTTGGTCCATTCTTTTCTTTTCTTCCTTGTCCCGCTTCTTCTCTTTTCCCCTCGGTGATCTGAAAATGTATTGCCAGGACTGAATGTATCAGTGAAACAAATCTCACTAGACCTTTCTTACCCAAGGCTGACAAAGAACTACATGTCATGGAAAAAGACTTCTCCCAGTGAAATCAAAGCTACAGATTCTAAGCCCTAGTGTGGCTGCAACAGATAGAGTAAGCAGCCCTTTCTCTTATACTACATATATAATTTAAAGTGGCTGTCCTCAAGAAAAGGTTTTCTGGAGGTAAGAGACTGTCTCTGCATGTGCATGTCCAAACACCTCTGAGCAAATTTTGGCAAGTGAGGTTGGAAACTGGTAGCAGTCTAGGTGTTGTGGCACTGGCTGCAGCTTTTAATATTTACCCAGGCCATCAGTGGTTGATGCAGCCTGAACTGAAGCCTGAGATACCACTGGACTGCTGTTTTAAACCTAATTACAACCTATTCCAGCTGTCTACACAAAATGACAGTCAGCCTGCTGCACTGCATCACAAATGTGCCTGTCATGCCAGGGTGCCTTGCCTGCTGTGCCTCATGTACTGGATGGTACTGAGCTCTGGGCCCTGGGACGTAGTTAAGACTACAGCTACAGCTGTGCTGTTCGCTGCCAATGGTTTGGCTGGAAGAGCCATGCTTTATAAACCCTATGGAACTGATTGAGTGAGGCTCCCTCCTCTTCCTTTTTTGGTACTTTTGCTAGACACAATTATATTGCTCAAATTATATTAAAAAAAAAAAAAGTCTGAATGAGGATCACTTGTTTTGGTTATATAGTTTTAGAATTATCTATTTTCAAAGGGAATTCAAGAATAAATTTTTGCTGAAAGTCATTCTACATCTGAAACAAGGCATTTTTATGTAGGAACTTCAGACTGCTACTTATTCCAAAGGAATTAGAGCTTTTCTTTGGCTATTGTCCCACAGGGAATCCCATACAAGGGCAAGAGACTCCTTAAAGTGAAGAGTTAAATGGCAGAAGAATGACCAGAGCTCATGTTCTGGCTCTGTAGCTATGCTAGGGGACTCAGGCCATGAGAACTATAAATTCAGCCTCTCATAGGAGTTCTAAGTACGTTTATGCAGAAAGCAAGAAAAACAACCACAACAAAAGATCTATCTGGGACCATAGTACCTAGGGGCTGAGTTTATTTTTCCTCCTAGGCTGTAATTCCAAACAATGATTCAGACACGTTCCTTAGATCAGAAATCAGACTTCTGTTATCTAGATCACAGTAACCACATGGTTTTAGTTGCAGGAGTTTCTCCAGCCCAGGACATAGCAGATCTGGGTAGGAAAGAACCTGTGAACAACCTGACTTCCTCTAGGTGAAATGAATGAAAACAAGAATGCCTGGCAGGGTACTGCAGTGGAATCACACTTTTGTGCCAGATGAAATATCTTCTTTAGAAAACTTTTAGTAATAAAGATACAATAGACTATAGAGTTTAAAATTGCTACCTGATGTCATTAATGTCCTCATACATCTCTCCATCACTTTCTTGGCCCTATAAGAAAAAATCAGTTTTCAATGGCCTAGTTACATTTGGAAAGACACGAAGAAAATGGACCTGCTATGTAAGCTTCATACAAACTATATAACAATATTTACAGAAAAATGTAAATAGGAATTAATTTAATCTTCCGAAACCAAGTTACTACATTATTCAAACCCACTGTTCTTTTTTTCTTTGTTTTTACGATACCACAACTACAAAGTTCTGGATTGTTACAATCACACTAGCACATTGCTTAATCCAGAGTGGATGTTCTAATTGCAGTGTTAATCCTGGAAGGCCTTTATCTGTGTTGATGATTGCACTGCCATGATGAAGGCTCCAAGGTTAGCAGTGGTTAAACTGGAACACTAAGCATGGGACTCAGGTTAGGGTGCCAGAGACTGTTTTAGTCCTAATACAGCCAGGTGCTTAAAGACATGACACAAACCTGTGCTTAACTGAAACAAGTGGTTTATTACTAGAATAGAGCAAGGCCCTTGTTTCTGGAAAATTTCAGTGAAATGAAATGTCAGTGCAAATAGAAGGGGTGGTTTTGTTTTTTTTAAAATCAATCTTTGGTGTCTAGCCAGCTTTGATAATTAGTTCCAGTTTGCTCTGCTTACCCGGTTTTATTTCTATCCTTCACAAAAAGTAACTGCCTCTACAATTCACTGTCAATATAGTGGATTCATTCTGCAATTAATTATCTAATACGTTGAAGGGATTTTACTAAATTTGAAAATTTGTGCTAAAAATGATACATTCATCATAGAGGATACCACTTACCCCCTCTGTATTTCCATGACCTATGTAACAAAAAATAAAAACAGGGTATTTATTTTTTGTTCTACAGAAAACAATTCATTCTGGCATTAACTACTTACAAATTATTACTAATACCAGTGATATTAACTAGAAATATGTGCAGGCTCCTGGATTTTAATAATGGTATGAATGCAAAAATCAGAGTTTTTGTAGTACAGTGTAAACTAGAAATATCTACAGAATTGAGTATTCCAGCATACGTTTTTACAAGTGAAAAATTCATTTTAAAGATTCTTTTGTGACATTGATGAACTTATCTGTGCTATTTGTTTACAAAAATACCTATTTGTACAGGACAGTCATTGTTAAAAACATAGTAAATCCAAACAGACCTCAAAGAACTTGCTCACACCAGCCCAGCAGCTGAAGAAGGAGGCCAAAGGCTCTTTTGCTAAGCCAGCCTCTACTTTGGGCTGCAGGAGAAGAAACTCTGTGGATCTCCCACTTCCTCCTTACTCTGCAGGTAGTTAGGTAGGAAAAGAGTTTGGGCTCAGTTTCAGCTCCACAGCCCACATTGCTGTACGCAGGGATGGCTAGCACACCAAGTGATGCATACTGTGCCTGGCACAGACCAAGGCCTCTCAAGGAGAGATCAGAAGGCAGATTGAAATTCTTTGTGTCACAATTTGCTTCTCTGGCTGTTCCTGGTACAACATAGCAACTCACTGCCTCTTACTGAAGGCAGACCACAAAGAGACATTAAAAGCACAGTCAGTGAACAATTACTATGTTTTTTAATCAAGTGTAAAACAATGCCTGCTTCACTGGTCCACACAACTTCAACTCTGAAGAAGCAGCATTTATATTGGTTCAGATTTGAAAATCTGGTAATTTACAGTCCCAGCCTACTTCTAACCAAAAGAATATAATTGCATACAAATACATTAACTAATATATATATAATTATAACTATGTTAATTATAGAACAGTTAGTGTTATGAGACAACCACCTTCACCCATAAAACTATAGAACCAACATACCAGTCACCCCTGAATACAATATGCTTTGGCTTATCTGATAAATGCAATATGCTTACATCTTCATATAGCTGCCATTAATTAAAATGCATGAATCTTACCCTGTGAAACAAATTCTACATCATCATAATTTTCTTCATTGTCTGGACTTCTGTAAAATGAAAAACAGACATGTGAAACCTATGAAGATGGTTTTGTGATTGCATTTTCATTCACCGTTGTTCTGGTGCTTTTTTCAGCTATTTTATACAATGGCTGGGCAGTCTGTTGAGCCCTATATGCTACTTAAGTACCCACAAGATTCCCTGAATTGTTCTTCCAGACTTTGACTCAGTTTTTCACATGGGGACACCTTGATCCTGAGTATAAAAGGAGAAAATGAGCCAAAGGTGCTTAGATAACATGGAGATGCATGTTGTATGAGAAATATAATAGGCAGATGGGCTGACCGCATGGAAAGAATCTGTTGGGCTTTTTAACCATCTTTGCAGGTGCAGGCTTCTTACACAATGCACAAGCAGAATGCCAGGCTTTTGCACAAGGTTAAATATAGCTCTAAGACTTGCTCCTTGACTAGAGCTTAAAGTCGAAACAAAGGACAAAAGAAACTGTGGTGTAAGGTTAGGCCAGGTAAAAGGTCTCTGATGTTAGATATAAAAGTGCTGTCAAACTGAGAGAAGCAAGAATTTGAGAATGTAACTAATAATAACATCAGGGACTTTTAACTTTGTAATACCTTATAGTAGTTGAAATAAAACAAGGGCTGACAGTCATCATCAAAGAGGTGCAATCAAAGAAAGGACTGGAAAGCAGAAAATTATCTTTTAAAATTGGCTTGATGGAGCAAGCATTGAGACAGGGTGAAAGAAAACATGTCAGCACCCAGGCATGCATTTTCAGCAGAGGGGATTGTCCAGAGCGCATGCAGGAATGGGAGAGCATAAGGACAATCTGGAGGTAAATATCTTGGGTCCCTGAAGGCAAAGAGGACACATGTGGCTCCCAAGCATTTGGCAAGGATGGTATACAGGAGGGTGTCCTAGATGGGGTGGTGGTGGCAGCTTCTGGGGTGTCCCAGCAGGGCTGGGGGGCCGTTTCCCGCAGCCCTGAGCACAGCAGCAGTGCTGAACTGATGTTGTCACATCATCTGTACCAAAATACAGTATGCGTGCTGACACACACCTCTCCAATGCCTAATATATTATCCCTGTCGGCCGTTTTCTGCTATTTGCAGTAACTGCTGGCCAGAGAACAGCTCGTTATTCAGGCTTGGCTTGTTTTCGGTTAGTTTTGACACTAGACTGAAGTGCTTTTAACTCCTTGTCGCTGGGAGGTTCTCCTTTTGCATGTAGCTCTTCAAAGAAGGATAAAGAAAGGAGCCCCACATGCAACACCGAGGCTTCTCGGTGTTACCACAACAGGACACGACGCAGCTCCTGGTGCAGTTTCACAATCAGCACCGAGCTCAGTACCTCCAGCTTGCAAAGCTGCTTCCTGGGGTACCAGGGTCGGGGTACTGACTGATAGACCTGACCCTCCTGGCCCGCATCCTCCAGAAAAATGGAGGGGAAAGCTTCAGTTACTGATATAACTGATTTGCTACCAGTGTATGAAGTCTTTGAACACTTCTGGATTAAAAAACCCAGCAGGTCTCTTCCCTCCCCCCTCCCCTTGCCAACAGGGCAGAAAAAAGTGTTTTTATAGATAGACAATATAGGGAAACAAATGAATAGATGGAGGGTTCAAGCTAATAAAAACTAATTGCGAACAGGCCAGGGACAGGGTAGAACATGGAGAGTGGTGTGGGATGTCTCCCCCAGAAACCTGGGACTCCTGCAGCCTTAATCTGCTACTGCATGAGCAAAGAAATAGGCAGAAAAAGGTGAGAAAATAAAAGCCTTGGGGTTTATGCTCACTTACATTGTTTCAGAGCTGGGCTTGATATTTCTGGGAGGCAGGCTGGGAGCTGCTGGGGCCTGCAGGGATGGGTGAGAGGCTGGTGGAGGAGGTGGCAACTGCGTACCAGAGTGTGGTTGAAGTATAGGTGGGGAGACCGCTGCCGAGGAAGGTGGTGTCTGTTTTGAGCCTTCATTTTTAAGGCCTGAAAAAAAGCAGAACAGACTGAATTTATCGAGCAAACAGCTGAGGAAGGAACCTCGCTGTTTACAGGAAATACTAGGATAAAATATCAGTACTGTACACACCCCAGAGCAAATATATTTTGTTGAACCTGCTTCTTAGACATATTTGGTGCCTTACCTTACCAGAGTAGAGAGGGTTTACCTAGAAGAACATACTACAGAAGGCCTTGAAAATGTCTTTGCCAAGATATGAGCAAGACACAAAAACATCAGTTCATCCAGTATATAAGCTCTTGTGCTTTAAAACTAAATTATCACTTAATTCTACAACTTGCTTAAAAAAGACCAGCTGCAGAGTTTCACGTGAGCACTGATGCAATCTTGCTGGAGTTTTCCTTGCTCAGAGAAAGAGTTTAAAGGGAAGGGACGAGAGATGAGAAGATGTTTTGGCATTGATTAAGAGGTGTACACGTCTCTAGGTTTTGAAAGGCTGGACTTAATTTTCTAACAAGCCCATACTAGAAAAATGGCAGTTTAAGAAGCTGCACAGAAGGCACAACCTTAAAAACAAAGTGATGCGGTGCACCAGGCACAGAAGCCATCACTCACAGCTGGGCTCGTGTGCATGTGTGCTGCACTGAATTCATGCTCCGTGTACGTGCCACAGCTTTGAGAGTTCACATTGAGAGAAGTTATTCCAAATGAAATCACTGGTTGGATGCCATGATGTCAAACCTAGAATTTTATTTCAAGTATCTTCAGTGGATTGAAAGCTACCCGGAAAGAATTGTCGCCAGGTGTATGGAGGGAAGTCCAACAAAACTTAAGGAAGAGGAGAGCAGAAGGAAAAAACAAATTCACTGTTCAGTTAAAATCAGTTACAATTGAGAAGAATCCACTTGTCTTCTGGACATTTTCTTCAAGTTCACAGCTGTAGAGTGGAGATTAAAATCTTACCAAGAAACATAAACTTCCACCATGTTGAAAAAAAGTGGCTTAAACTCAGAACAACAGCATATATTTAGTAATGCATTATATCGACTGAAAGTTATAAAAAATACCTAAAGGGCTTTCTTGAGCTGCTTGTGAGTCTGAAATTCTGTCTTGTAGATAGACGGGAGAAGGGGAATTGGTAACTATTAGAATGTGGGAATGGAATCAAAGTGACATTACCAAGCATTGACAGTTTTTCTGCTTACTAATGAAGAACTCAAAAATTTCTGGATAAATTTGGTTTCATGGCTGCTTGGATCAACTTGTTAACATATGTGTCGAAAACAGTGCATTTGAAACCTGTTAAGTTCCTCCATTACTTAAACAGCAAAGTACTGAAAGTCCTAACACTGCTGATTACACAGGTGAATTCTTCGGTGTTTTTGTTAAGGAACATTCATCTTGCAAAGGCAGACCCTTACAATTTAAGATATGCCAAGATTCAAGTTGTACAGTAACACCTATCTTTTTATTCATGTCTTTTTCTCATTTTATTCAGAAGTATAGCCCAAAAGTCAAGTGAAAGAATCTTTTCACTTACTACTGAGGAGGCTACAGCAGGATTAATGTGTGCCAGGTGGAGAGAGCCAAAAGGAGAAGAGTGAGAATGATTAGAGGTCTAGAAAACATGAATTCCTGGAGATACTGAACAAATGGTAGTTGTTTAGGGAAATATGATAAGACTGAGGGAGAACAATATGAATACTTAAGTCTCTGGCAAAGAAGAAAGGGGTATTCTTTTTTCTTCATTTCCATGGTGGAGAAGGCAAGCAGTAACGTGTTTAAAGGCCAGCAACATTTGTTAGGACGCCCTTTCTAAAAGGTGGAATTTCCATGGCTTGAGATCCATGTTGAAGAAGTAGGATAAACTTCTGGCACAAATAAGTTCTGATACAGTTGTTCTTACCCCACACATCAGGATGGACCAAACAACTTCTTTACATCCCTTCCAACTCAATGATGACATCCTCTGTTTGTTTTCCTATGTTTTAAAAGACATCACATTTAAAATACTTGGCCCTGTGTTGAGGCCAACAGCTAGAGATCTACTAAAATATCATTTTGGCTACAACTTGTCTTCCAGAAAGATGTTCCACTGGTTTGAAGATGAGAGGAAGAATGTACCACTACAAAGTTTGTTTGGTTAATTTTGCTCACTGTTAAAATCTGCATCTTGATGTTTTCTAATGTCATCAGGCTTCAGGTTCTATTTCTTTTATTTCTACCTTTCTATAACCACTGTTTTCTACCCATAAGGTATTGATACCCATATCTCAGATTTCTTTTTGCTAACTCTAAAGACCCAACCTTTTTAATCTCAAGGCATTTTTTTTTCTGTCTAGCAATTAATTTTTATCTATTTCTGTCATCTCTCCAGTTTTTCCAGTATTGTAAAAAATCTGGCACTGGAATTCTACACAGCATGTACTTGTCTGCCACATGCAGTGATGAAAATTACAAGTTGTTCTTCAGCTGGCCATATCTCTACTGATTGCATCCAGGAGGTTTCAGTATTTTCTCTGATTGTCATCCCTCCTCCTGTTTTGGAAGTGCAAACACCTGAATATCAAAATAAGGCCCATTAACAAAAAGCATGGATTCAAAAACTTTGTACCTATATGAAGATTCCTTAAGGGTAAAACTCCAAGAATTTAGGGTTACAGGCTGACAACTGTCATGCATTAGACTCTTCCGTAACATCATTGTCCTTACTCAACTGTAGAGTTGTTTATGATGTCTAGATCGTTTATGTTGTCAAGGCATGACATGACCTCGTTTCCCAGGTATGGTTTACATTTCTTCATTCTGTGCATATATTTGCATTTGAGTAAAGACAAACTTTGTTTAAATGAGTGAAGATTACACATGATTGTGCTCTTATTGTATCTGAGTCTCTGAGGACTGTGTGTTCGCATTTAACTCTTCACAGTCTTTATTCATCCACAGACATTGTCAACTATAATCTCTTATTGTTCTGAAATCCCTGATAAAGATGAATAGCACTGATAATCTAAGCATGTATCTGAAGTTGAATTCTTTTAAGCAGATTCTAACGAAATAAATAAGCCAGAAGGGTGGTTTTGGTTTTGGTTTTTTTTTTCACAAAAGCCATATTAATTGGTATTAATTATACTCTCAAATTTTTGTGTTTTAACAGGTAAACCTATATCAGTTTTTCCGTGGTTATAGTTATGTTGCCCTAATACAGTAGTATGTATATGCAGAACATGCATACATGAATTATGTCATCATATAGTGTTACTTCATTGTGATTAGTTTGTAGGATTAAGGTAAAAATTCTTCAGAAGTCTCTGTGCATAATACTTCTTTCATCTGAAGTCTCTTGAGAGCCAAATCCAGGCAATAGGAAGCTGAGCCAGGAAAGGACACCGCATGCAATTTAGATTAAGTGCTTATTTTTAAGTACAAGGGCTGAACAACCTGTCCCTTTTAATTTATGTGCATTGCTGGAATCTAACAATAAGTAAATGATCATCATGTTAAAGGAAACACTGCTTTTTTATTTTCTAGCTATTAGAACTGACTCTTACCTGCCTTTAGAGTCGTAGTTACCTACAGTTATACTGACTGAGGCTGATGTGGGTGTAAACCGCTTTAATTCTAATACTGAATATAATGAGAGGAGTTAGGTAGGGAGCTGACATTCAGTATGAAAAAGCTGCTATAATCTGGCCTGATAGCTAAAGCTATCATAATGTTTTGTTTTCTATTTTAATGGAGAATTTCATTTTGACTCCAGTTCCATCTTTTTGTGTCTCTGAGAACACAGAGTTCCTCTGGTAGTGGAACTGCAGTCAGCTCTGAACACTGAGAACAAGAAATAAAATCAAAACTGTATCCTGGCTTCACAAGCACACAAAGCACTCTCATAAAAGGAAACAGTGTTAAGGAAAATGACTGTGTGGTAGCTTTGTCCACTAGCACCTCAGTTTCCAAATAGCTTTTTCTCTCTTCTTGTGACTCTCAGCTTTTTCACGTGCTGTGCCACACTGAAGAAACAGATGCAGAAACTGAAGCTCTTCACAAAGAAATGAAAGAACAGATGAAAGTGAATGAGTTCCTCAAAACCTATGCAGCTGTATAGCAGCTGAAAGAAACTTGCCATAGAAACTGTCCGTAGAAAGTACCAAATATCCCATTACACTGCTGCTTGTGGTATTAAACTTCTTCAATCATGCCCAGAGCTTCAACACTTACAGCAGAACTGCACAGAGAACACTGCAAACACTTGTGTTCTTGGGGAACTTGCTCAAACTACTTCCATACGTGCAACGAGCAAAAGGTCACTTCCATTCTTGGAGAATGTTTATTTATCAGGAAGCTCAGGACACTGAAGTTGTCTTGATGTAAAACTTGTGACTTTGACACTTGCCATTCCTGGCTTGTGAAAGGGAAATACTGATACCTCTGGCAGCTAACACAACATTTAGAGAAAGATCCCATCTTCCCTTCATGTGCAGATATTCTGTGTTCAGCAACCTCAGGAGAAATCAACTTGCATATAACAGTACTCTGTAATTTCCATGCCTCTCCTGTGTGAATTTAAAGAGAAACTAGTAAAAAGCCCAAAATAAGTCCAGCTTTTTGGAACCCATATACTCTATGTAGTCAAAAGCAAATGTCAGGGCAGGATGAGGAAAAAATATCCATTCTCACCTTGGTAAAATCTTCAGGGCTGTCCTGAGATGCTGTATTGCTCTGTCCCAAGATGCTAATACCAGAAATATGTGGCAAACAGAAGGGAAATCCCAGCAGTGCCTGGAATCCTTACTGGAGTAACACATGCAACGAGTAGTACTTGGTGGGATAGGAATCTTATGGGAACCAGTACTTAGGCCATGGCCAGTTCTCCCCAGTCCTTTTCAAAATCATAAAATAAATTGGACTCATATGCAAGGGTGATACGGGCTCCAGTACTGACAAAGCCAAAATTGTCTCTATTTATCCTCTCCCTAAATACCAGGGTGTCTCGCTGCTTGGATAAGAGACTGGCACATAGATGAAAAACAATATCTAATTATCAACCTGAACAGAACAGAAACAGTAAAAAAAAAAAAAAACCCAAACCAAACCCAAAACATTTTTAGCACTCACACCTGCAATTCAACATCCATTGGCTGAAGATACAAACAACGATGATCAGTTCAACCTGTATTGCAATAGAATGTGATTACTTGGCACAAAGATTTAACTGGCAGCAATGACAAATAATAATTTTTATAATCACCCTTGAAATAGGAAACTATCCCATCCTGGCAGATGGTGGTCTGGCTTCAGCTATTCATATTTTCCTTGCACCTTGGCTGGATTGCAGCAATAATGCATTCCTACTCTAAAGTCAATAGCGCTTAAAAATTCCAGTTAGCCCAGAACAGCTCTATTGCCTCTTAACAGCAACACACTCTCTTGCAAATGCATTAGCCTGGCCTCCACTCTCTACACAGTCCAGACTTAACTGCAAAGACTTAACTCTTGATTATGTTTAAGGTATCAGGCTGTAGCATCTATGCCATCCATTGCCTCGACCCAGAAATTTCTAGTCCAGGATTGCATACTAAAGAAAACTGGAACTGAACAGCAATGTGTATCACACTACCTTCCATTTCAAGTTCACTCTGATCTCACTGACTTCACCACAAATACATAGCAGTAGATATATGTAAGAATATCCCTTCCATAACAAGGCAGTCTCTCGCACATATAGGGGGAAAAATTGTGTCTTCATATGCTAAGAAGCAGACCACCCTCCTCT
>NW_009267230.1:5274188-5287253 GCF_000687185.1 Egretta garzetta
TCCCTGGCCTAGAGTATGGCCTTTGGCAAGACCTTATTCCCTTTGACCTCTCATGCAGTGAGCTACTGAGGTGTGGACCCCTTCTGCTTTTATTAATGTAGAGAAAACCTGACAATAATCAGCTACTGCAAGAAGACTCCAAGCATTTTGCAGGAAAACATGCTTGGAATTTTAATTTTCTAAACAAATTTCTTTAGTTTTTATAAAAAAGGAATTCAGGATTTTTCAAGCAGTTACATCGTCAAAAGTTTTGCATTTTGAAAGAAGCATCCTTTTACAAAGCAAAATGCTTTTGAGCTACTCTGCAAATGCAACACCTGGTTTCAGTTTTACTGCAAAACACTTCACCATTTCTACATGCAAGACCTGGGAAGCTTTCTGGGTTTTACAGAGGGTTTGCTAAGAACCTGCAAGAACATCTGCAGCAGCTGATCATCCACTTAATAATGTGCAGAGAGCTGTTCTCTGCTCCGCTTCCCTAACCAGTCTATTCATTTAGATACAAAGCCATGGTTTCAGGTTTCACAATTATGCTGCTTTGGAGCTGCTCGAAGTAAGCAGGTAAACTTACAACAGTACTGAAGCTCAGTGCTTTTGATTATGCTGTTGTCAGACATACCATAACAACAGGGGCACAAAGATCATTGGAGACACTGCTCACACCTTGAAAACAAAGACTACAGAAAGTTTTTGATTTTTGCCCTCCTTGAGTCCCTACCCCACTTTAAGAAACGCCTGGGTACAATCTTTTCTTAATTTTGGGTTTTTTTCATTCTCTTCATCATTCCTGATTCTACTTCCAGTTAGATGGTAAAGCTGCTTTTTCAGCTTTGTACAAAGGAAATCACCTCAAAAAAAAAGGCGGAATTTTGGAGGAAGAGGAAAGGGGAAAATGGAGACCTGGCATAGGTCTAGTACAGGTCTCCATCCATTTTAAGACTACTTTGCTGATCATTGCTCAAACAGCATGAAAAACATGATCAGGGCAGATGGGGAATTTGTCCTTTTTTAAAAAGAATTTCTCACTGATCTCAGTTGGGAAATCTCGTTTCCAGAGCAAATGCACAGATTTACCTCAAGGGTATTTCACCTAACACATAACACCTATTCAATGCATTGTATTCTCAAAATGACATGGACATGACATATTAGATCCCAGATCACATACCTGGTAGAGGGTTTTTGCCATTCTTTGTGAGAATGTAGAGACAAACAGATGAAGGATAAGCCACACCTGAAAGTGATCATCTAAATCTACATTTAAGATTGACAGCTGAAAAATTAAATATGCATGTAACTTACTCCCAGAAGAAACCCCACAGGTTTCATCCAAAGTACTTCAGTATGTAAAAGCTTGCAGGACTAAGCCTTATGGTGACTAAATATGAGGTTAATAATTCATAACGCTTTGTCTGGGCAATGCTGACTGGTGTAAGGGAAGTGATTTCAAACTACAGATGCGTAAGCGTACACAGAAGCCTGTCTTTATCTAAAGAGGAACATAAAATTAATTCCCAGTTGATCTATAGGTGAAACTTTCCATTGTCTGATAAAAAGTCTTAATGATTAGTTCTTTTTTTAATAAGAAATATTTACAAACCCGAGCCAGTTAATTTTATATTGCATGGTACCATTTCATATGCAACGAAAAATAACAGCAATTGGAAGTATTCAGAAGTGGAGGACATGTAAGATAGCATAGTTTAAAATAAATCTTTGGTGAATCATATTTGAAAGAGAAGGCAAAAGAAAAAGTATACAGTGATGCAAAGGCAAGCAAAAGAAAACGTACTGCAATAAATTTACTGAAAATGTGGCTATTTCAACTAACAAATTGATGAAGGGGTTGATAATTTCATAAACCTATTGTTCAATCTGAAAAACTACATCATACATATCATGCAATTTTAGTTAAAAATTAATCATAGGAGTATTAACACTGGTATATAAAACATGAGTTGCACAGAAAATTCCTATGCACAAAGTCTTGCATTCAAATAGTGGGGTTTTGAAAATTTTCTCTTCAGGATCTGCAAACAAGGAACATTGTTCCAAATGCAGACGTTTTAGGACAGTTCAGTTTTGAACAGAAACCAATGACTTCAGAAATGTTCATTAATAAAATGCACTTTTTAGGATAAAATTAATTGTTGGTATACTCTTTCAAAAGCTTCCTAACATCTTTACTATGAAATGCTTAATATTTTGTTTGTCTCTGTAAGTATTGAATACTTACTGTAGTATTTAATAATTAAGATCAAACCTTTCAGGAATGACTGGCTGGTTCCTATAATGAATTATTTGGATGACCAATTAGTCAACTTATTAACTTGTGTGTTGTCACCCGTGTAATGCATCCAAATGATGCAGATTCTTTAAAAGTGTTTCTTCCTGTGAACCAAAATAGGTTTAAGAAATAAAAAGATGGAAATACTTGATCCAGTATTTATATATTGTCTCAAATTCAAACATTGTGCATGCTGCATAGGTTTTACATCTGTGAGCCACTAAGGAAATATTATTTAAACAGTACAGAGACAATAAGACTTCCCAGCTCAAAAAGAAATTTCAGTATGTATCAAACTTCAAATATATGAGAAGTATATGCCAAACATTCTTGTAATTATGAGTAAACAGACTATAAAGCATTTTTTTTCCAGCTAGCTAAACACGAGTCTTTCAGGGTTTAAGATGCATTCTCCAATAATAGTACCAGCAACATGTCCAGAACCTCATCACCACAGTATTTTTGCATATCTAGGAAAAAAGGGGTTATTTTCCCAGCTTTACCATAAAGCTGTCTGTAAAGTAATGTGATATGCTGGATAAACTTCATTGCTACAATTACTTGCAAAGTAGATTTTCAGCAAAATGTGTATCAACTTAAAGAATGGGAAACTTTCGGCCAGTTCATATTATTCTCCTCTAAATTAAAATTATTAATACAATTTATATTCACATTATGTTCTGTGATATGGACAGTTTTCAGAATACTTGCAGCTTTGGTACAGCAGAGCTACTTGTGTACTGTGACCCATGTAATGCAACCAAGTGATGAAGGTTCATCAAAAGTATTTCTTCATGTGAATCAAAATAGATACAGGAAATAACAAGATTTCAGAAACTAAAGCGAGGAAACATAATTAAGCAGAGAGAATTACTCAGTTCCATCAGTTTTACTGTTTTTCTCTCTAGCAGTTTTCTTTCTGTCACCTTCCGTGTTAAAATCATAGTTGTCTTTTTCCTTCCTCCTTATAAATTCTCTTTTCTAACAAGCGTTCTCAACACTCCCTCACAAAGACTCCTTTTGTATGTGGTGTAATCCCAAAGACATTGTGTTAAACCCTTCCAGCACTGACCCTGCTGGAGGGTGGACATTGTTTTCTGATACAGCATAACACATCATGTGTTTCATTCAGTCCTTTGCAGCTTTACAGAAGTCCAGGCCTACTGAGAGAGTATGTTAGGCATATACTTTGATTCAAAACAGCAGTGGCCTCAAAACAATTCAAACCGCATGTTGGTATGTACTTGGAATTGCTAGTAAGTGATTGTTTAGGCTTATGCAACAGAATTAACAGGTGCATTCACATGGCTTATCTTCAGAGTCCTAAACTCTGCATCTTAGATTCTGAAATCTCTGCTCAGGAATGACTGTAGCTGACTCAATGGGATTTACCGTAGTCAAGTGTCGGAATGACTCTAGAATTCATATGTAGACTACAACAAATGTATACATGAGAAAAAATACATCTCTGCCTCCATACTATGATATAAACAACCCATATCTTACTGTTATTTTTTTCTATTATGCCACGTAACACCTAACAAAAAAAAAAAGCATTTTTTTGGAGGAAGATCTATGAATGTCCCAATTACAGAAGCTATGACAATACACAACTGAGAACTGTCCTCTGATGGTTTATTGGTGGATATATTTTATTCCTTTTAAACTAAAAATATACATTAAGTTATTTGAAAGATACTGCAGTCTGTTGTAGCTAAGGAAATAATCAAAGGCAATGAGTTTAAATACTAAATTGCAATGCTTTTTGTGTATGTTGTCCCCAGAACAATCTTCTGCAGGGAAATACTAAATGTTGGTTTCCCTCAAGACTTATTTTATCTATAACTTGGATTAGATTTATCTATTTCCTTAAGTAGATAAATAACTTGCCTCATTCATATTTTTATCAGGATGGTTGCATTCATTTTTAAATTGCAGTGATTTATCTTTTTCAGTGCTGTAAGCCATAATAGCAGTTTAATTTGTAGTCTTGTCCACATATTTTAGCAGAATTGTATGGCAAATCCTTGACCAATTAGAGGTAATGCTTCAAAAACTTCAGTGTGGCAGGGTTTCCTCCATAGTATTAATATTCTTTCCTGTGGAGACTCTTAAAAATATGAAAAATTTTCTCTCTCACTGAAGCAGACTGAAAGCATGTGCTCACTCTTTGGTTATTGAAAAATTTAGTCTTACATGCATATTCTGTAATTACGGTGCATGTAATTATAGCTGGATAACAAAGAGGTGAGCAAAAAGACTGAGGGAAATTTAATTCAACTGGTCTTTTGGAACTTACAGGTTGAACTATTGAAAGATGACCAAAGAAATAATATTGAAATTAGACAGGAATTCAAACCTTTTTTTTTGAAACTGACCTTGCACCAATCGCATGAGTGAGACAACTCCTTTGGGATCAGACCCATGCAGGTGGTGTCATTGCACTTGTACCAAACTATGTACATTGTGTGGGATTGCATACACTGTGGTCTGATTTTCATAATAAGTGTACAACTTTGACTTTATTTCATCTGAGCATCATTCTTCATTTCTAGGAACTTCAGAAATGGATTCTTCTGTTTCTCAGACATGTAAAATAAATTTTATTCAGTATAATGCTGCTGAAAGAAGAATCCTTTGGGTTCTCTCACTTTCAGAGAAGGAGAGAGAGGAATGTACTTAGAGGAAAGCTGAAGAGCTTTTACATTTGTTGCCACTAAAAAAAATGTACGATTACTTGTCCAGATTTTGTAGTTGCTTTCCAGCAAAGTTAAGTTCTTGGCAGATCTGTGTGATCATAATTTCAACTTCATTTCCATAGTTTTCAGGTAAATGTATGGGGGACTAATAATAATAGACATCACCATCATGAAATCTAATAAAGGATTAGGTAAAAAGCCTTGAAGGTCTTCAAATTCTCACAAGTAGTCTCACTTCAGCACATTTTTGATATTGCTTAAAATTCAACATTTTAGCTATGTATAGCAAAGTCCAGGCATTATGTTGCACGTAATTATCATGCTGTTCTGAAATTATCATTTTGACACTCTTTTGAGCTGTACAAGGGTTTCATGGTGTGCTATAGTTCACCTGTGAAAACAGAGGCATCACATCATTACACACAGCTACCCCCACCCCACTCTGAACAGTGTTGTTTGGTATCATCGCTTACTTCTAGTTTCATCTGTCTTAGATTATTTGGCTCAAGTTACAATTCTTTTTGTATTCTTTGTGTATTACACCTTAATACTGAGCTGTTGCAGAACTTTATCAAATGTAGCACTGAAGTAAAAAAAACCAAAACCAAAACATTGACCTTTTAAGTCCAGATTCTGCAGTAAACAGCCATGACATCCTGTGATAAAAAAAATCCCCTGTTCTTTATAACTTTGGAAGCTGGTGTTTCATCTTGCCAGCAAGTAAAAGCAACAACTGACTGCTTCTAAGGGGCGTTGCAAAGACAGTTAAGACATTTACTGTTCTCAGGAGTGGTGCTTTATTGTTAATTACTTTGCCAACAGAGTGTTGCGATAACTTTGACAATGCACCTCAAATTTTAATTCCTTCTTTCTCTCTGGCTTTCTTACCCAACTCAAACAGCCATGTCACTGTGTGGGTGCACAGTCCATTGCAGAACAGAAACTCAACAAGGACTGCAGACACAACCATAACTCAAATCATAAATCCTGGGAATTTTCTTTCTTAAATATCTTTTTTTCTCTTAGATGCAGTGCAGTTTCATTTCTCCCGGTACAGCTCAAAATATTCTCCCTAGTTGAAGACCCAGTGCTGATCATTCACAAAGCTTTCAGAGGTGCTTAGAGCACGAGGGGCTCTGAGCCTTCAACTGACTTCATGTGGGTGGCCGTCTGTACACACACCATCCCACCGAGGTCCGCCCAGGTGCAGTGCTCCTCTGAAAGCAACGGTATGGTTGTGGCCTCACATAGAAAGCTGTCAGCAAAATGGCTTTGCTTCTCTTCTTTTTTTCTAACAAAGCCCTGTTTGCACTTTGGGTATTTATTATAAAACAGTATCATTAGTATAATTTTCTGAATCTAGAAAGCACATGCATCTCCTTGATTCTGAGCTGATGTAAATATGATCTGCTCTCAGGGAAAACTGCTGTAATGGGACATAACACAGGAATTTACTGGAGTCATGTATTCACAGGCCTGGACAGGAATTTCTTAAAGCCTGCCTTGACTGGAAAATAGTAATGCATCAGTAGTCATACTTTCCTTCAGCAAGACACTTGTATCTACAGAAATTTTATCATTAAAAGATTTTCAGGACCATGTGAAAATTTCTAATCCTAAGCAAGGCCAACACCAAACCAGTCTCCCTTAGTATTCATGCAGGCATGGTGGACAGTTTAAAACCTTCTCCCACACATGACGAAGATCGCTGCATCTAAAGTAAGCCCTTTGACCTCTAACTTTAGTTATTTCATGCCTAGTGAATACTTGATTACGAAAAATGGTAAAGCAGCTTTTATGGGAAAGGATAACAAGCAAAGAAAAAGGGGTGACAATACTTCTCAGAAAGCCAAGTTCAAACTCCCAGTTTAAATCAAGCAATACAAGATTTTCTGCACCACATTCACATGCCCCTAACACAAGTATAACAGCCGCCATGCGTGGAGCTTTTCTCGAAGGACAACACAAAGCCTAACTTTTGCCCTAGTGCAGATCAAAACGCCCAAAGGTTAGATCTCAGAAAGCTCTGTTGGATGGAAAAAACATTTCCATTTGCTTGTTCTTTTTATTCAGCACCTGAATCACAGCAGCAAATTAAACAACTATGTCAAGCTGCTGTTTATGAGGACAAAGTAATGAGCAGGAAGAATTTGTGCTGTGGGGGTGGCATCTTCCTGACATGACTTTGATTCTTGAAATGACAGTTGAAAAAAAAAACCAAAAAAAAAAAACCAATTCAGTGTAACTGCCTTTCCAAAGCAGGTAGGTTTTGTCATTTGAGTTTAATGTTCCAAGAAACGCAGCAGCAATGAATAACTGTTGCATGGAAAACAAGTTTGTTCAGGATCTGGTCTCTACACCAGAACTGTTCTACGGAGAGTTCTGGCCAGAAAGAAATGAGCTGCATTAGTTTAAAGCCAAACAGAACATCAGGATCTACATGCCAGCTCTATGGGGGAAGGCCACTAAGTTGAGGGCCACTATAAACAGCTTCATATTGATGAGGTTTCTAAATCTTTCAGTCTTGCCTTGACCCAAAGACTGGGAAGTAAAGAAGGCCATGTCTGACCTTTCAGTTCTACTTAGTTGTGTGTGTTATTTTGCAACAAGTTTGGAGTACAACCTGTGCCACCACACTGGGTAACTCCATCCTTAGCTTATGTTCCCAGTGCGACTCATCCAGGCCAGTGGCTGCACTAGTGCTGGTTAGTGACAACTGGAGATCCTCCTCCTAACAAAAGTTCTACTTTGTGTCTGTAACTGCATAAGAACCAGCAAAAAAATTAAATAAATGAATAAAAAACAAACACACAAATAAAATAATTCCTCCATTAATTACTTAGAATAAACTAAAAAATGTAGTTTTAAAAAATTAGTTGCAGTTTTGGGTGTCCCAGTTGTTGACAGGACTTCTAAAATTTCTATCTAGGAAAGATTTATTTATTTTTTTTGTTTAATCAAAACATTTGCTGGTGTCATTTGCTGAAAATGTAGCCTTTCCATTTCAAGACTGTTCTGGGCACTTGGGTAAAGGTAGTCATTCTGAACAGTGCTCTATGGAGAACGGGCAGCTGCTCAGACTGTTGTATATTGGCATATTTCTTTTAAAGAGAGACACAAATTTACACCATTTGAGGATCTGGCCCTGATCATGGATTTGTGAGAACATTTCCGTAACTGCAGGGTAACACAGGAAAATCAGAATGTAGCAGTTGACAAGAAAGTACATTTTATGTTGGTGGTACACTCCTAATTTTTGAGTGGAATTAATAGTAACAGAATATATAGTTGCATGCACGCTTTATGTTTTTAGTGTGCCTTTTTGTCTTTAGCAAAATAATCTCTGAGTTTTTTCATCCTGTTGTAACCCCTTTGAATGTCTACTGTCTCAGGAAGACCACTCTTATGTGCATTCAAAACTGCTGAAGCCCAAGCCATACTGTATTCTAAACATGGCAGGAACAAGGACAGATTTTGTGTCCAATACATTACATGAATGTACCTGGTGTACTGCACAGGCACAGTGTGGGGTTATTCAGAGCATCTGTTGTCAGCCGCATTAGACACCTAACTTTAATACTCTGAGCATTTCCTTTTCCCACTGACTACACTGAAAATGCAAGAGTCTAAGTTTGATCAGCTTAATTAACTCTGAGGGAGATGGTTAAGGCAGACTAATGTAGGTGAAATGCCCCTCATTATCAGAAGTTATTTAGCTGTGTGTATCACCTGATGTAATTACTTGCAGGACATAACTGGTTAAAATTACTTGAGCTAAAATAATATATATGAGTCTTGAATATATTCTTGGCTTCCTGAGCTTAATGCAGACAGCAGTGCATTAAGAGAAACAAAAAAAAAGAAAAAGAAAAAAAAGAAAAAAAACCCAAGCCAAATACAAAAATTTAACAGAAAAATAATTTTTTATTTCTGTCCTTGTTTCTCTCATGCACGAAGATCAAGAACAGCTTTCATCTGGACCCATACAACTTAAAGCCTTGATTTTAAAATGTGTTCAGAATTCTTATGCAATTATTGTTCCTATCACCTGCTCCTATGAGAAAAAAGAGAAAGCCTCCTTCATCTACTATAAAACTTGAAATAGGAATGTGTCAATTGGCATCACCCATTCCAATTTTAACTTTTTGGAATTGTCAAAGACTGCCTAAAAGCTTTGGGGGAAAACCTTCACGCAAAAGTTTAAAAAACAGGTGGGTTAAGGGAGAATTAAGGACATTCAGAACCTCCTCAAAACTGATCTCTCCTTTGAAGAGGTGACAGTGGACATGTGGGTCTAACTTTAGGAAAGTACATGTTTACATAAGATTTTCAAGGGCATACTCTGAGTGCCTCAGAAACAGCTTATATTGTTGCTGCAACTTGTCTTATTTGGTGAAAGGAACTCGTTGAAGCAGAACTCTTTGTGGGAGTGGAGTTACAGCAATTTCTTTTTTTCATGGGGGTTTGTGTCCTTCCAGATATTTTGAATGTATTTACAAAAGCTCTCATCTCGCACAAGACCATCTCAAATTTTACAGAAACCTAGTGACAAGCCTTAATATTCACACCTGGATTATAACCATCAGAAAGTTCAGAGGCTCAGTTCTTCACAAAAATACTGAGACAGAGCTTCAGGTGCTACTAACTGCCACTCTACCGAAGTCATGCAAACCTGACAGAAAACACTAGGTCTAGGAGATGCTTTTGGAGCCAGGATTCAGATCTGGGTATAAAATTGATGCAGCTTCATGTGGGAACAACTGATTCTGTAATTTTGCATAACGTTCAACTTTCTAAACAAATTTTAAAATACAGCAACTTACAGGGTCACACTATGGTTAGCCATTGTGAAAGGCAAAAAAGAGAAAAAAAAGTGTGGTTACTACAGGTTGCAGTATATAATTTTGGTGGCCCTCAGGCTGTGCCCAGGAAGTTACTGTTGAGAACAGACACACAACACCAATACCTCATTTATAGGAAGTCAGGACGTACTTAAAGGTCTGTTGAGAAAAAAACTCGCTGACACAAGTTATACCTACACCTAAGTAGTTTTGAAAAACAAATAAACCCAATACAGAAAGCATGCATCCTATACTTTATCGCTGATGGAAGGAGAATATAATTTCTGTCCTGTACAGAAGAGACACAAGCATAAATTAGAGCTTTAAGGGGTTGTCTGATGCACAAATCTCATGTTATTTCTGAACAAAAGAGGGGATTCCACCTGAACTGAATCGGGTACAATATGTATAAAAAAGCCAATACCCAAGAATGGAACAACAGAGAGGACTCACTGTCTTTTGGGCTGCTCTTCCGGAACCTTTCCAGGTCCACGCTGGGGGGTCTGCTGGGTTTCTGTGGGGGCTGGCCCAGCTTGAACAGCGGGGGCAAGGCTTTCCTCTTGGGGGCTCCTGAGCTCCCATCCCCATCCTCTTTCTCTTGTGATCCACCTGATGGCCTTCCTGCAGCAAGCACTGTGTTCATCTTAGGGAACTTAGGAGAAGAAGAACCTGATTCTTCCTGGATGATTTTGTTGAGAAAGATGTTCTTGGCAGCGCTCATTCCCTTTTCTTCAGTCTTTTCGTCCACGTTTTTGGGGGTGCCTTGAGGTGAGCTGGACCAGTGACCAGTAGGCTTCAGAGCCACATTAGAAAAATGACTGCCTGCAGCTTCTGCAGCACAGTTGCTATTTTCATCCATTTCCTTTGCTGCTTTAAATGAGTGTATATTTGGTCTAGGCCCCGACAGTCCTTTTTGCAGAAAAACATTTTTATTAGAAGTGTCTTCATTGTGGGAGACCTCATGGCTTAGAGAAGGTTTCTGTGCAAGAGGTGGTTTAGAGAAAGGCGGCTTTGGCTCATTTTCTTGTGTTGCAGACATGAACTTTTCCTTAACTCCAGTTATTTTTGAAAATGCTGGTTTTGCCTCACTCTCCTGTGGTGTAGGATTTGAATTTGGTTTTGTTCCCAGAGGATTTTTTTCTTTCTCATGAGGAGCAGAGTTAAGAAACTTGTTCCCTGCAGGTTTTGGATACAGAGGCTTTGGCTCTTCTTTTGCCAAGTCACTGGTTTTGGTGAGGGGTTTAGTGTATCCAGATTTTCCATCATTTTCTCTGTTAGTTGCCTGAAGCTGAACCCCAAACCTTTGTGCCACTGGTTTCAAATATGGGGGCTTTGGATCCTTCTCTGTTTTATCATCAATTGAAGGCTTGACCCCCAGAGGAGGCTTAGCATGAACAGGTTTGTGAAAGGTACTGGGTCCTGAAGGAGAAGCTGCATTTCCTTGACTTGCAAATTTCTCAAGTGCTGCTTTCCTCGTCTGCAATCCTGTATGGATAGGTTGTCCTGGGACTTTGAAGGGTCGACTGTTACCAGAAACATCCTCTGTGGGGCTGATACCCGTGTTAAATTTCGCCATGAGTGACTTCACATCTGCCTTGCCATCCTACAAGCATAAAGAAGAGAAAAAGAAAGAGCTGCAATGAGAAAGTCCCCGTTGCAATGTTCACACATACTGTACTTTAAAGAGTTTCCTGGTCTGAGGGTTGTAGTACTGCTGATTGGCTGTGGAGATATTGTAGCACATCTTCCTGTAGGGTTAGAGAAGCTGAGCATTTTGTTATATCTTTGCTGTGGTTATACAATCTTTTAAAATTTTCAATGCAGGTACTGCCTTTAGAGAGTTGTCATGCAGCTCCTTTTAGGCATACTATAATTTCTGTTTATTTCTGGATCTGGGAAAAGAACACCTAATAAATATAAGAAATACATCCTACTTCAAAATTAATGTATCCCTAAAAATATGAGTGTCCTGTGTTGAGGAGCATAGACTGTAGTAGAACCTGCGTTATGTACCAGACTAGTGTTATTCCTGCCAACTCTTTGGAGAACTGCAAGTTCCTTTACGAAAACAGAAATTTTTCAGTTTGGGGTGTGTGTGTCAGTTTTTCTTTCCTTTCTCAGCAATTTTCTTCCCTGCTGCTCCCCCAGACCTTGCTTTGTCCTTGTTTCTCTTCTCCGTTTTGTATCTGAAAAAAACCTGTGCACATGTGACTGGAAAATGAAAATGTCACAGAATCACAGAATGGCAAGGGTTGGAATGGACCTCAGGAGATCATCCCGTCCAACCCCCCTGCTAAAGCAGGTTCACCCAGAGCAGGTTGCACAGGACATCGTCCAGGCGGGTTTTGAATATCTCCAGAGAAGGAGACTCCAAAACCCTAATCATCTTTGTTGCCCTCCTCTGGACTCTCTCTAGGAGTTCCTCGTCTGTCTTGAACCAGGAAGCCCAGAACTGGACACAGTACTCCAGGTGGGTCCTCACCAGGGCATAATAGAGGGGGAGGATAACGTCCCTCAACCTGCTGGCCACACTCCTCTTAATGCACCCATTGGCCTTCTTGGCAACAAGGGCACACTGCTGGATCATGGTGAGCTTGTCATCTGCCAGGACTCCCAGGTCCCTCACAGCAGAGCTGTTTTCCAGCAGGTGAAGTAAAATAGGAAGAAATGGCAATCAATATACCCAGATACTCTCAAAGATACTTAAATTATCAGGAAAAAAAAAAAAAGTTGAACAGTTCCAAGTGGATAAAACCCAGCTTCATTTGAAAATCTTTTAATTGGTCAGCCCTATTCACCACCTTTCAGGACCAGTCTTTAATATGAATGGAGAGCAAAAGCTCAATACATTTGAATTCAGAAAAATTAAAATGCAGAGAAGTGAAGGATGGGGGCAAAGGGGAGTGAGCTGGTCCCACTGAGATGGGCTGGGGCCACCTTTGGTTTCCAGGAGCCCTCTGCAGCAGGGAGTCCTTTCCCAGCCAGCAGTGGCAGCAGGGGTGTAGCTACGGCAGGTGTGTTGTTGTATCTGATTCACAACTTGTTTAAGTGTGATCTGTTTTGTGTGCGGAAGTTGAGATGTAAGGCTAATGGTATAAAGCAGAGATGTTATATCTAGGAAGGGCTCTGGATCATTTGCTTAGAAACAAGCAGTATCACTACAAAGCATAACATACAGGAGTCTGAAAAAAATTTTAGAATGAGGTTGAAGAATGAAATGTGTTTTCACTCAGTACAG
>NW_009267230.1:5287263-5295769 GCF_000687185.1 Egretta garzetta
TTTTTTACTTCGTTAACAAAAGCTTCTAAATTAGAGTTTTGCTCCTTTGTCCTCCGTTTGATTGTATCACATTACATGAATTGCCTGTTATGTTGGAATAGCTTTACCTTTGACTTCTGCAACTTAAAGTTAACTTTCCCAGTCTTTCAGTATCACCAAGAAAACCAGTCATTCCAAACGGTTTGTATTATACGACAAAGTTACTTACAATAAATGCAGCCAAGGCAAGATAGACATATATGAAACTTATCCCCAGAGCACCATATTGTTATCTCTCCTGCACATATAGGGAAGGGAGGAAGTACACATTTACTATGGAGATTATCAGGTTTAAGCCATCTGCTGCTGGTTGACGCATATGCACTCACACACACAGCATTACACTTCAGAGATACGTATATGTATCACTAATCATTCAAGATTTCTCCCACAATACCCCACAAAGCACTGATTTTGCCCACTTAAATAGAAAGTTAAGCTAACTGCAGTGCCAGAGAGAATAACAAAGCCTTTTGTCTCAGACCTCTTTTGACTTTGTATTATTGCATTATTGCATGCTTTTTTTAAACTTCTGTAGCAAAATCTAAACCATCAGAGATACTATAACTTTACCTCAGTGTTCAAAGTCTTCAAAACTTATATATTACAACCTGATCAACTGCTTGGCCAACTCAGCAGCTCATTTATTTTGAAAGTCCTGGCAATAAATTGATTCTTCTGCTACCTCTTCCATTTGAAATTCAAGAGAACATACTGTATCAAACTATAGTGATGTGAACATTCTGGACAAGAGGCATTCAGCGTGTAGACCTTTTGGAAGCTGGAAATGTGGCTTTGCAGATACTTTTCTTGCTATGATATATGGTTTCTGAGAAGTTTTCTACATCTTTGCTATAGCAAGACCATTTACACTCATGGATTCTTTCAATGCACTGAACCAGTGGGGACATGTTTTAGTAGTGGGATGGCAGGGTTAGGTTAACAGTTGGACTTGATCTTAAAGGTCTTTTCCAATCTAAATGATTCTATGATTCCAACCATTCACTACTGCCATGCTAGGACTGTCAATGGATTTCTTTTAATAAATTTCTTCCCAGTACTGTGAACAAACATTGCCCTGGTCATGCAGATTTGGAAGCTCTTCGAGAGTAAAAAGCTCCTGGGCATGTGGAAGGGTTTACAATCAGCAATGTAGCCTCTCTCATTTACTTACAGTGGGTAGAAAGTGGTAAAAGTAACACTAAGAATCAGAAGAGAATAAGAAACTCTGTGAAATCTTTCTGCTTCTCTTTAATGTACGTCACCAGTTCCTGCTTTCATAAGCTACGTTATACTAGAAGCCATATTGTGGATACTAATGCACAACCTGACTGGCCAGGTAGACAGATGGGGAACTGGGGAAAAGAGAGAATCTTTTATTTGTGGCCCTGTTCACAGAGTAATCCCCGCAGTTTCTGTGTTTCCCTTCCCAGAAGTGACAGCAGTCACCTATTCCATTAACATATACAGTGGGTCGTAAATCATGAAATGGGAACTTGGAAAGATTCTGAAGTGAGATTAAGTTCACCCTACCCTTCCTCTCTAAAGTGCAAAGTGCCCGTGGGACAGAGGAGTCTCATACAAGAAGCATTCATGTTATTTTCTGAACTTTCTCTTTGTGCGCTATTGAGAAACTCAGGGCAAAATATTTTGGCTTTTCAGCTTCTGATCTGAACTGGAAGCAGCACATAAGGTGCACAGTAGCATTTGCTTTCATATGAGATGGTTGAATTATTCAAATGTGTTTGCTCAAATCTAGAACAACACCCATGTTTTAGTTCCCATGCCGTAGATTCATCAAGGGAATTTGTATATGCAGTGCTTTCCCAGCCTCCCATTGCCTCCAACAGAGACTCACGTGGATACCAAGATACACTTGTACAGAATTCTTCCACAACTAGATCTTAATTACACCTCAGTGCAAACAAGTACAGCTTCCCATTATTTACAATACAACTGCTCATTTCTGTACAGAAGTACAGTGTAATGCAAACACAAGAAATATAAGGGCTCCAACCGTATTCTTTGCTAATTTACTGTGAATATTCCAGTCTCAACTAGCAGCCTGATCAAAACCCATTTGTTTTGTTTTGGTATAAATATGCTCTCATTATTTACTTTCCCATCTTGGTGAAGCCGAAAGATCGTTTCACTTCAATTTCGCCTTGTGGTTGCTCCTTCTTCAAACAGCAACACTGGATCAATGAAAGGAATAGTAGATGTCTGTGCATATGATCCTTAGTTATGCAAATGAAATACATGTAACTGTTGGCTCTACAAGGAATTGTGCAACTCTTCAAAATACATGCAGATCTGACTTATAAAGGAAAAAATCCATCTTTTCACTCTTCACCTGTAACTTTTTCCTGTCTTTTCCCAAGTAATAGGGTCTAAAAAAGCCTTTTAAAAACTCCTATCTTTTAACAGAATCAGATCTTGATGAGTTTGCTACAAAGTAATGAAGTAAAGATTATAAAGCTATCCCTTTAAGAAGAAAAGTGTATATACAATTTTATGACAGTGAAATAATCAGAGAAGCTGATAACTGCTAAGGGAATTGAGCTCTAACCCATGGACAGGATATACAGAATAAGGAACTAGACAGAAAAGGCAAGGAAAATGGCGTATGAAAGTTTTAGGACAATACTGAACTGAAAATTATTTGGCAACCTTTATAAAGGCCTGATTTAATTTTTACTGAAGTTAATGGATTTGAGGGAGGTTAGCAGCTTGAACAAGATGCTACTGCCATTCTGAATTTGTGATAAATTATTGCTTGACTATGTCCTTTTCCAGACAGAGAGACTTCAGAATTATCATTATGCAACTTCTTTGTTTCCAGAAGAGATACATCATTTCCAAGTTGCTTTTCTTCCCTTTCAAGTCTAGTTATAAGTACTAGTTAAAGAAGATTCACTCTAATAGCGAGTGCAGCATTTGGGAAGTGGACTGAAGATGCTGCAATATTCTGTACCTATGAATGCAGGTAGGCTGTTCAGCTGTCTGAGGGTTTTCTGAAAGGCAGACCTCTACGATGGAGAGGATAGACAGAAATCTAAGGTATTACCCAGTGAGAGGCTAAGAGCCTCTATGTTACCTGGAGAGCATCGTTTCAAACATCCCTCTAACACCAGCAAGACAAAACCAGCACACTTATGGGGACATACAGTTGTCAAAATTAGACAAGACCGTGTTCCAGCCTGATCACACTGTGTTCTGTGTCTTTTCCATTGCGCACCCCTCTCTTGTCACTTTTTCTTATCTTTTACTTAACCATAAGACCAACTTCATCATATTGCAGGAACATGAGAGGACATTGTAGTTCATCTGTTCCAGGCCAGTTTGAGACCAGGACTAGTGAAGGCATAGGGTGTGACCAGAATAGCCAGATGACATCCCAGCTTGGTCTCAAACTACTGCTGTCACAGCCTATGCCAAAGCATCTCTCCATGCATGGTCATCTCTTCATCCTACATCCTGATAAGTTCAACACAAAGTTTCACTTTTATTTTTTTGCTTATTTTTGGTACCTGTTTATGTCAAAATCAGAAAATCTATCAACCATTGGGAACTCAGCCTTCAACAACAGAAGCCTGGCAGCTTCAATTTTCCACCAAGAATTTCTATCCAATAAAAACAGACTAACTAATACCCCTTTCTGAAAAAGGGTTATGATTTTTTTAACATGGTTTTATATAAGCACAGAGTTTCATGATACTTAATAATTTGGGCTTTTAAAATTATTTTTCTCATATGCTAATCAACAGCTTTCAGAATAATGTAATTTTCCTAGTGAGTCTGCCCAGAAATGAAGCACTCTCTTCACTCAGAACCCTGTTTATATATCATTATAGTCACTGCCTTATGAATGTTTTTGATTTGCCTCTGGTTATTCTGCTAATGTAACATCTCCAAGTCTCAAGGAAGAAAAACTTGAGTTCCTGCTACCAAAAAGTTCCTACCTTTATTTCTAGAATTTCAAGATCCCATATGATTTTAAAGGAAATTTTTAAGACAGTTTTAAGACATTGAGTACCATTCTGATTCACCACTGGAAATAAAAATATTTTCCATGACCCATGACAAACAAAATACGTACATTGATATCTCAACCTAGAGTATGGTATATTACAAAATACCCCACCCACAAATAAACCAGCCACAAATAATGAAAAAAGAATTACTAGCAAACACAAAGCTTTCAGAAAGAAAAGTCCATTTTGTCAGCTTGGCATCTTTTCAGGTCCACAACTAATTGTAAGTAAAATCTACAATTAAAATTTCCAGTTACATGGGGCTTTATGTAATACCTTTTACTGACCCTATTTCTCCTGGAACTTTGCACATTTATTTCTAAGACAAACATGTACAACAATTTACCTGGATTCCCCAAAGCTCTCCAATATTTTGATACAGGCAGAAAAACTGGCTCCCTCAATCAGACAATCCACGGGTATATCACCGTAATGGCCTGATCTGTTTGCTCAGAGGAGTTCTGCTTCTCAGCAAGGGTTTGCATAAGAACGCTGCATGTGGGTTTCATTATCACAATCAGTAGAGAAAACTGCTCTCCTCAGGATATTAGGCAAGAAGTGGTGGGGGAAAAGGGAACTAAAATGTGTTCAGACTGTTTGGCTGCAGCCATCAGCAATATTCACCACACATCTAAAAGTGTTGCATTTACCCCATGTTGTAGAGTCCCATGAAGCTATATGGGTGCATACAAGCTTGAGTCTTTACAGAATAATGGCTAATGAAATGTGTGTGGTAATTACAAGCGTAAAGACAAGAGCAGACCAACCTCTTGGGTCATCAAGTCTAGTCCCCTGCCAGCAGTTGAGAATCACTGCATACATTCCCACACATCAGGTGGCAGCAAATGTGTTTGCTTGATCCTGCCTTTGCCAGTAGGACCTCAGGAGACTGTTGACCACTTTTTTTAAAGCTTTTGCTGTGTGGTGATAGTTTTTTTTTTAAAAACTACAATCATACGTTTCTTCTGCCCTTCTGCCTGTGAGTTCATGGAACAAATCAGAGTCTGAAGGATGATACAGGGTAGGAAAAACTGTTATCGAGAAAATAAGCTTCACGAGACATTCTAAACCTGTGTTTGTGCTGAAGGTAAACCCAAACCACAAAGGTGGAACCCTCTACTAAATACAGCTCAGTGAGTTGCTGGACCTCTGCACGGGTATGTGACTGTAGAAGAAAAATTGTATGTCGCTGAGCTTCATAAAAGGTTCTTTGACTCTTCCTCATTGCCTATCACTTCTCCTTCTGCACAACTTAGTATTTTTCAAAACATTTTTAGGTGTCAAAATACGTGCTTGATCTTTCCAGCTTAATTTTACAAAAACTTCTGTCTTGCCTAGTTCAGAAGCTTAGTAGAGCGCAGGATGGAGCTTTTTTGAGTTAAAAATACTGCCACATGCTTTATATTTGCCACTTGCCAGTGATAACTGTTTTTTTTGGCTACATAATGCAATGTTTTTTCTTAGTGGGAGAAATGCAGTTCTTTATGCTATTCATTCTGGTAAACACTGTATTTTATTTATAAAATCGTATTTATTTGTGAAAATAGACAACCATAACTGATGATGAGGCGCTTACTAAGGCAGACTAGACTTTGTGACTGTTGCTATTCTATCTGGTGGTCTTCACGACTGAGTTAAGGTGCTAACTTAGCAATATAGTCATTTTGCTGCAAGGGTTTGTGCACAGTATCAATGCTAGACAAATCATGCAATGATCAAAGAACGAGCTCATCTTTGCAACTCTGAATGCTCGACAGTTCCTGTCATCTTCTTTTTCATCCAATACACAGATATAAATACATCCCTAACTGATAGAATGCTGCTGAGGATATAAATTGCCATGAACACAATGAAAATAACCATTTATGTAGTGAAATTATTGTGAAAGTTGCCCATCTGCAATGTCTACCACATGCTTCATTCTGCACTTGCAGGTGCAGCAGCTTCCTGGATCCTCTCTGTTTTATCCACTTATTTCTGTGAAGGACATTTGCAAGTGATTTGGGGGAATTAGCTATTTTTAGGTGAAGAAAGAATTGGAAGGAATAAATATTTTAATGAACAGGACCTGCAAGCCTGAAAACAGCTTACAGATATTTTGCTTTTTTTATTTTTCACAAAAAACAAGAGCAGCAGCAGCAACAAAATCACAAGATTATGTTCAAGCAAGACAAGAATATCAATAATAATGCCTTGTCACATATAACCATGCCATTCCAGACTCTGTGTAGACCAAAACCAGCATCTAAATCCCAGCATAGCAATAGTGTGTTACTGTTCCCATATGCAACTTTTATGACTGCAGACTTACGTATTTTTTTTTTATCAGAGCATTTATTCAACTTTCTGTTTTCATGTACCTTAGGGAAAGGTGGCTGCTTAGGAATGAAATTTTTCAAAAATAGAGGAAAGAAAAAAGGGGAGAAAAAGAGCCTCATTGAGTAAGTGGTAGTCCATCTTTTTAGAGTATCTTTCATCTACTGATGTTGTCCAGTGCTCTGAAATGGTTTGAAAGTTCAAGCACTCCCATCTGAACACTTCTGGCTTTTCAATTTGATGCTCACAAAAAATATCATAGTCAGGATCTTGTTACCTCCACAACTGTGTTAGTATCACTGTTGAAGGTGGTGTAAATTGAACTGACATGATAAAAAATAAAAGTATCTTTTTTGTCTTTCTGTGTTGTTTTTAACCTGCTTCATTTTAGTGATCTTAGTCTATTATATGATCCCAAAACAGGTGAGACAGCATGACAGAATTAGTGGTAAGGGAGCGGGAGAAGAAAAGACAAATGACTGGTGGGGCAGGCAATCCTTAAACCATACATACAGAGGCAAAAAAAGTACATGGGAGAGCACCTTTGGACAGGTGAATTAATATCATTAAAGCAAGTTTGACAGTCTCCTTCTTAAGTCAGAATAGTGTTGCTCTGTGTATCTGTAATATACAAGACATGCAAATACGTGGAGTGCTCAGCAAGAGAAAGTCAATGTTAGCACGGTTTTCTCACTGAAACTTCTCTTCCTGTCTCCTCCCCACTCTCGTGGGGCTTTTGCCTCCTAGTGGCACACTAGAGGCAGCAGCAGAAATGACATATGTGTCTCCACTGATAATCTCTTTGTACACACTTGTACTGAGAGAGTTACAGGCTACCTGGTTTCATACTGCTCCTGGGGGTTATGTGTATGTCCTTGTATGTGAACCATGTCGGAGGGCAAGGTAAAGAGTAGCAGTCCTGCTTAGCAATGCTGTGCCACACCCCAGTGTCAGGAGCTCTGGGTAAAAGTGCCACCCTGCCGCGGCAGCGATCCTGTTACAGCATGACTTTGGAAAGTACCTGATTTTCACTAAAAACTTGATATTCCTGAACACTGGCAGGAGCTTCTGCCTGCAGTTGCTACAGCACAGTATGAGAATGAATGTTTCTTGTAGCATCAGTCTATGTTATCTTTGTGCCTGCAGACAGGGTTAGGCTTCCTGAAAAATGTGCTGTTGCATTTCCATCGGGTTCCATTTGAAGGTGGTTTTAGTGTTTCTGACAGAAGTTTGATGTGATCATGACCAAATTAGCAGTGTTGTCTCATGTCTACATGCAGCCATGCTTATGGGAACAACTGGGCTTTCCAGATACTGTTTGTGGACAGCTGACACACAGGATTCCCTGAAAGATCCTCAAGTCAACGCTATGGGTCCTTTAAATTGTCATAATTCAATTCATATATTCTTATAACCATTGCCTATTACTACTACATTTATATTTGTCTGAATAAGAAGTGCAGAAATCTGTTGCCACTATTCATGTTTTTCTATACTATGAATAGGTAGAATTGACAAATTCAAGAAAGAAGTCAAACAATGCTGGCAGAGTCTCTTTATCCCGACTATGCTTTGTGAAGGACATATTTCTGTAATGAAGGAAAGCTCAGCAAACGCCAGAGCGTCACACTCAGGTGCATGTTAAGCTCCTGGTTTTCTGTTTGGGTGTACGCACTGTAATAAATCACTCCTTCCAGAGCATAGTCCTTCCCATGGACATCTAAAGCTGATGCAAAGCACCTGCCATACAAAGCAATCTCACCCACAAAACCCCAAAAGTCTTTCTTTTTTGTGACTTGACCTTAGAAGAATGTTGTTGGCTCAAATCTTAAGCTACTCTTCTTTGAATAGAAGCTTGTATTGAGGTATTGACTGTCATGTTCCACCAAATTACTCATCTTCACCACCCTGCACTCCCCCTGCTATGCCCTGCCCCAGGCTTGTCCCTCAGTGCCCACTGTCGTATTGCAGGCTGTTCCCTGCCCCTTTTGCTGCAAAGCTCACTCAGGCAGGGGGCTAAGATTAAGCAGCTTTTGGGTTAAGCTTTTTTGCCCTGCAAGCTGTGCTTTTTTTTGCTGATGTCAGTGCTCCTGTGTTCTGCCTGCCTGGGTTCAGCA
>NW_009267230.1:5295912-5301595 GCF_000687185.1 Egretta garzetta
AGGAGGAGGTCAGGGGGAATTGAAAGCAGTGGAGCAGCAGAAAATGCTCCAGACCAAACGGGAACACCAGGCCTTCACTAAACACTCCACAGGCACCAGAAAACCCTCTCAAAAATGCAGAGTTCACCATGGTGGTCAAGAGCCTTGATGCATACAGACATGGCCCTGTGAAACATGGGCTGGGAGGACCCACAGAGCTTGCCACAGCATCGACACCCCTCACGTCCCACAGATTGTGCTTCACGGAGACCCACAGCAGATCACCAGTGATAGCTTGATTAGATGATTTAATGAGATAAATTGTGGGTGATGTGCATATAGCTGTGATGGCTGAGCTTGCAGCAACCAACTCCCAGACTCAGGCAAGGGGGATGTGGAGACCACCTGATAGCCATCTTGGTAAGGCTGGCTGACTGAGAAGTTACTAGAAGCTGTGTATGAAGGGAAATCAGTGGACGCTGGGGTGAGAGGGAGGATGGAGGAGTGTGGCAGGGCTAATGGGAGCTGGGCATGAGCAGTTTGTGTGGGGAAAGGAGCTCTGGCAGCTGGGGAGGGAGGGCAGCCTTTTGGCTGCTCTCATGACGTTGTGGTCCCTCAGCCCCCCTCAGCTGTGGTCATGTCTGTGCCCTACCTTCCCCTGCCATCAGCTCACGAGGCCCTGCCTTGCTCTGTGCCTCCCAGCTGGGGCTCAGCCTGTCATGGAGGGGACCCAGGGCTGGCTGGAGCCAATGCAGGCCTGAGAGTGGGGGGGTGGCCATCTTCGCAGCTGCTGTCAGCAGTATCCTGGCTCCCAGGGAGAGGAGAAGAGAGGGAGCCTGCACTGGGGGAAGGGAAGATTGGGTGGGAAGAGAGGGAGGAAACAACTTTCTCGAGGAAGAAGTCGCTTCAGTTTCTTCCCTGTATACCCTCGTGTAAATGGTTAGGTGGGGGATTATCCACTGGCCTGGCTTCCCCCTTGGCACCCCCCCCCCCTCCCCGCCCAGCTGCTGATACCATGAGGAAGAGGAAGTGGAAAAGCAAGAGGAACAGACAGCTTTAACAAAACACCCCTGACTTCCCCATCTCCTTAACATGTCCTTCCCTGCCTCTGCCTGGAAGGCAAACAAATGTGCAAGAACGTGCACATACCTCACCAGGAGTTGTTCATACCCTGTGGGAAGAAGAGGGTGATCTCTCTGGACACCCCATGCTTTCTCACTCAGACTTAACTCCCGCCTTTCCTGCCCTCTTGTATGTTAAACCCCCACCAGCTCTTTAAGTCTCATCTGCTTTTAGTGCAGAGAAGCAAAATAGAAACCCATGTTTCCTAAAAGCATCCCAGCTCCAGACAAGGTCCTATTCTCACTGCTTTCCCTTCTGCACCAGCTTATGGGGGCACAGAGGACTTGCAGCTGACGTCTGTGCCTCTTCAGGTACAACCTAGTTCAGTTATGATGAACTTCCTCTGGGAAGCGGGTAGCAAAGGGCCTTTACCCTTCAAAATCTCCTCCTTAAACCTCTGAAGAAAAGGTTTCAAATGAAAGCAATTTAGACTGTTAATGTCATATGACTTCTTGCCAACAGCTCTTCAGTCTTTTAGTTTTAAAAAGTGGCAGACCAGACCTACATTTGGTAGCTATAGCCCAAATCATACCAGAGGCGGTCAGTCTGCTTTTGCTCTAAAAAGATGTTTGCTTAAAAAAAATAAAAATTCCTAAAACATATTTTCGTGGTCAATTTTGAGAAGTCAAGCAATCCCTGATAAAGTTAAGACAAAAATGTGTTTTAATGAAATGCAATTTACATCTTTCTTCACTTTATGTGCTCTCAAGAAAGTACCTGTCACAGGTAGGGCCAAATTTGAAAACATCTGAAACACAGAAAATGAAGGCTCAAGTTAAATTCTCAGATGCTGCGAGTCTTTCAACATTCTGCCTCTGTACTCTTTCACGGTGCTTCTGTGATAATTACTATTATTTATTATAACTGCAGCTAATAATTTTAGAGTCTCTTCTCATGTTCTTGGATTTTAACTGTTTAAATGCCATATATGCTGTATTACAAGTATTTTTATATTCTAAAACCTGAAAAGGGAAAGGCCAAGTTAAACAAAAAAATCAGTGCTTTGCAGTTTAACCTGATTTATATAGTAGAAATTTTATCTATGTTGCAGTGAAACCTTCCTGGCTTATTTTGCCAGGTCAATTTTCCGAGCAAGTCACAGAGCTAAAGAGTGTATTTTTCTCTGTGTATCATTAACAAGTTTCAGAAAATAGATGGCTACCTTCTCATGCAAGTCCTGTGGACTCACTGAAGAGCTGGATAAGGAAGGAAAACTCTCTTCTTTCCAAGCTGGCACTTTTTTTCTTCTGCTCTTGTGCCAGGAATAACACAAGAAGTGTCCAACAAGGAGCTACGCTGGAGAGCTCACCAACTGCCATGTTCACCTGGGTGAGACACCATGTAACACTGATCTCTGATATAATTCTGTAATGTCTCTTTTTTGTAACTAATGTAGTACTTTGTACTGGGGAGTATTTACAAAATCTCTACTATATCCCTCATCTTTTAATGGCAAACTTCTCAACAGATGAGAAATGCACACACCAGGAACTAATTTTAGCAAGTCTTCACAATTTCAGGTACAGTTAATCCAGCATCAGATATTTTTATCTATCTCTTATGAAGTTTTTTCAGTTTCTTGTCCTTTGAATTGAGAAATTTCTTGAAAAATATTGCTGATTCTAGTAGATCCAGCTGATGCGCAAAGGCCAGAAAGGGAAAGGTGCTAAGCACTTTCATGGATTTTGTCCTTCAGTAGCATCTAATGACCTCTCTATATATTCTCTACTCTCAGAGTTCATAAGCAGTGCAAACACATGCAGAGCAGTTGGTGTAAAGTGGTGTGTACTATTAGCAGTTTGTGACCTACTTCAAAATAAGATATAGCACTAAGGGTTGGACCAGATGTTCTTTTGAGGTCCCTTCCAACCTGAACTGTTCTATGAATCTGTGATAGCAGTGACTCTCAATTTTGCTTGCAGTTGGTTCTGTTGAAACACTAGCTCCTCCCCACTTGACCTGCAGAATAAGTGCCTCCATGCAAGTAATTAGTGTGCTTATCACATGGCTGAAGAGAACCTTCCCACAGGCAGTTAGTACCCATCAGCTAATCAGCTATAACTTGCTGGACTCCCACAGCTCCCTGTTTCACATGAGTTCAGTCAGTGCAGAGACTCTGAGCACTGGGTGAGAGTTTAGGATCAAGGCCAAAGCAGAGTCAAACAGGACTCTGACAGGATGCAGTTTGGGTTCTTTGGTGTAGAGCTAAACCTGTGTTGTAAGGAGGTAGAGAACAGATTGGGATCCTGGTTTGTGTGTAGTATCAGGTAGGAGGATGAGGATGTAGAATAAGGGTCTGGGCTGTGGAAGAGAAGATGTATGATAGAAGAGTGAGGGAAGGAAGGCAAGAACACATTTCCTGTCCAGCTATTGCCACTGTGCAAAGAGAGTTTAGGAATCTCCTGTGTAGGCCTGGCATGCATTCTTTCTTGCTGCAGACCCATTCTTCTTATTTATAAATAATCTTTCATCTGCTTGCCACACATCCTATGCACCGTTTCTGCAAATCCTCTTTTAAGTCAACAGTTTAACCACATCAGTGGAAAATTCACAATAGAAAAAATGAGCCTATGCTGTCACGGTGTTCAGTCACCTCAACTAGCTGTACCCTCTGAGGAAGTAATACGTTCTTGGTGTTGATGTGGGGCATGGGACACCTAACAATGGCACTTTTAACCTTTCCCCAAAAATCTAGAAGCCTGTGTAATGACCTCTGCTAATTTTCACTGCAGTTTGTAAAGGTGCCTCACTCACCACCCCTCAGGCTTGCTGCTATGAAAGTTGAAGACTCTTCTATATCATGTGTCACTGAAAAAGTATGGATTAAAAATATTCAATGAAAGGAAAGAAAATGAGAGAAAAGGAAAGGAACTGGGGCATGGGAGGAGAGGTGCTTTTCAATCCATATTATTTCACTGGTTGAGGTTGCAGGACACAGCATTTGTACCAGCAGTACAAAGAAACACAAGATTAGAGTAACTGCATGAGAAGAGTGCTTGGGTGAGGAGTCCCTCAACTACTATTGCAGTGGGGGAGAAGGGAGGTAGGAACACGCCCTTCAAACATAGCTTCAGGACAGCTTGGTTGGTTAGAGAGGAACAAGCCAAATACAAACATAGAGTAATTTCTGTGCTATGCACGGGCAGAATCCTTCTGGTTCCCATCTCCCAGCCAGTGCCATATTGCAAAGGTCTCCCATACGAGCCTTTTGTTCTTTTTTATACTTTTCTTCCTGGACCATTTGGCCAGTCACAGAACTGGTCAAACCTCAAAATTGTTTTCATGTAAGCAGTCTCGCATTCTCTAGTCTGAATTTTCTTGTGTGAGCAACACATTTTCAAGGATTGTCAGACATGGAATCAGGGATCTGGAAAAATGTTCAGTCCAGAACATTAAAGTTTAATTAAAAATAAATGCAGCCCTTTATATGATTTCTTAGGTTAGTATAATTCCTGACATCAGTGACAAAGACAATGATGTGGACTAAATAACAACAACAAAGACCATGCTCCCAGAGCATAAACTTTTCAAAACACAAAATAGCTTTGAAAATGTTCCCACAGGAGTTTAATCAAAGACAATAAAGTTTAAAAATGAAAACCCAGTTTAATCCAAAAATATTTAAAAAGAATGTTTGAACAAAAATTTTCCTAAGCCTTTCTGCCTAGGATTTGCGTAATGCCTAACATCCTTTCTTGGCCTGATCCTTTTGACTTCTCAAAAAGTTTATTTTGACAATCAATGAATTCTGATCCCTGATCCCTAGCAGGTGATAGCAGGTTGGTCATAAAGCTTTAAAGTGACTCATTAACCTGTGATATAAACCCATAAACAAAAGAAATGAAAAGTTGGGTTAAATAAGAATGCATTCACCTGTGCTTCTGACAATCACACCAGAAAACTAGGATCAGTTTTCCGTCGACTGAGAGTCCTTTTGGTAAAGTCAACTTAGCAGTGAGTGCATACAAACCCCATATTCTGAAGCCTTGCTGGTGCACTCAGAATTTACTCTCTTGTCTTTTTCCAAGACTCCCCTCTCTTCTGCAAACCTTGCTTTTCCCCTTTTTATCCTGGACTTGGAATGTGCTACCTGGGAAACTAGAGGCAAGTGAGCCATGTGTCCCCTCTTCCATCACACACCTGCCCTGCAGCCAGATGAATCTCACCTTTCAGCTATTGAGCAGAAAGGAACCCTAATTAATGCAGCACTTTCTCTGTACAATTATTGTGTGCATATGTTTTCCGTGGTGTCATTCCTGGGTGCTTGCACAATAGTGGCCTCTAATGGTGGAGCCACTCCTGTTACAAATCATAGCCTCACAGCATAATTAAGATAGGGAGGGACCTCTGGAAATTATCTTGTCCAACTGTCTGCTCAGAGCAGGGCCTACATCCTCAGATGGCTCAGAGCATTCTTCAGTTGTGTTTGGACTATATGCAAGGATGGAGAATCTGCAGCCCTTCTAGGCTGACCCAGGATTTGATTTCCCTCATAGTTAAAAAAAAAAAAAAAAAAAAAAAAAAAAAAAACAAAGAGGGGTTTTTTTTTTTTTTCTTTTTTTTTCCTTTTCCTCTTTTTTCT
>NW_009267230.1:5301653-5314482 GCF_000687185.1 Egretta garzetta
GCTCGGCTGACACCGGGTTTTGTTTTCCTCATAAGTTAAAAAAAAAAAAAAAAAAAAAGGAAACTAACTGGGATTTTCCTTTTTTGCATCTTGTTTCCATTGCCTCTCATTACCTCATTTTATCCCTGTCCATCTCTGAGATGAGTCTGACACTCTCCCATTAGATGTTTGAAGACAGCAATAAAGTCTCTGCTTTGCCTTCTTATCTCCAGGCTGAACGAGCCCAGTCCTCTCAGCTTCTTGTCTGTCATGTGTCCTCACTCCCTGATCACCTACTGTGAGCACAATGAACTGGGTCATTGCTGTTATGTCTGCTCAGTGCCTGCCTGCTGCCCTGCCTCAGAGGCAGGCAGTAATGGCTGCTTTCTTAATTTTAATCATGCAAATTTAGTTGCTTACCAAGTCTATTATTTGCAGGCACTTGAATCTGCTGTTTACAGGGTATGTGCGAATGAGGAAGGCAAATTCAGCAGGGTGTTCTTCAGTTTTGCTGTTTCCTCACACAGGCTACAGGCTGATAAGGAGGCAGCATGTACCAGCCTTTCTGCTCCAAGGGCTAACATGTACGGGGAAAATAAAATCTTCTATTTTGTTGTTGTGCAGGATCACACTCCTAAATTCGTTGCTGAGCACTGGCTAGATTGAATGGTCAGGCCAGTCTGCTGGGAATCCATCAAAGGATGGGCTATTGGGTAGATCATCGATTGGACAGGATACTTTTATTGTGGAGGATAGGACAGCTACTGACTGTGGTGCGAAGAAGAGCAGCAGGAAGCAGAAAGGCACCAGTAGTCAGCTAACGGAGGTCTGTTCATTGAGTGTTCATTCTTGCAGGCTAGACATAAATTTGAGCCCTAGCGACTGCTCTTAGAGGCTGAGAAAAAGAGATTTGATTGAAAACTCACAACACGTAAGGAAAACATTCAGATCAGTGGAAACCTAGTAGTGGAATAACGAATGAATTAGAGACTGAAGTCCAAAAAAGAATAAGGTGGGACCGGTTGTAGAGACATGACTATAGGGGGTTAAACTGCAGGGCCTGTAAACACTTTAAGAGGTAAAAGGGATTGTGAAAAGTATTTGGAAAATAGCTAAAAAATTTCCTAAGGGATGGAGCAGATCAGTGGTTGTGGCTAAATTTTTGTTTTGAGAGGTTTTGTACAGGAGAAGTGAGTGAGAGCCTGGGGACATGATTTCCAAATAGTTTTCTTCCCCAAGGAGAATAAGAAAACCAATCTCCCTATGACGCAACTTCAGAATCAAAATGCAGATGCCCTCAGAGGTTTAGAGAAGGGTCATGGTATTGTAGAGGTGGTGACACTTCTCCAAAGCTTTGTTACACAAGTGACTAATGGGAAGAAAACTGTTAGCGATGTGTCAGCAGAAGTGAAAGGAACATCCAGCCATAGCTGTAAATCCAAGTTGCACAAGACCCTCTGATCCCTATTTCATTCTATTAAAATGTAAGCTCCCCGAAGTATTGAAAAAATATTTTGCCAATCTTTATGGTTTGAATTTGGCAAATTCCTTATGTGCCCCATTTTTAAGCATGTGTAATAAATTGTTCTCATGATTTTCCACACCTTTCAGTGATGACATGACAAGTTGGGGACTATTGTTCACAACTTCAGTGCAAGAACATGGGTGAGGCTTTCTTTTTGTACATTTCTGTGTAATTTTTCCATTCTTAATTTTCTCTGTACTCCAACTTTTGCATTGAAGGATGCTGCTGCAGGCAGCTGCTATTTTTTATTTCAGATTTTTGATTTCAGATTTTTCCTGTTAAGAGTCCTAAACTCTGATGGAGAATTATTTTTATTCTTGTTTAGTTTGTTGGGTTCTCTTAGTTAGAATACAAAACAGTATGAATGTTGTCTTCAGAAGAAAAAACAGCTAAAAAGGATTACTTTTTATTGAAATAAACCCACAGATGCTGTCAGGTTCTTAATCCCAGGCTGTTGATTCAAGGATAGATGACTTACTGATAAATATTAAAACTTTTCACTTACAGCTTACAATAAGAAATTAACAAGTGCACCTTTAAATATCTTTGTATTAAACTATCAGGAGATATTCACAATATATTTACATGAGACAAGTCTGGAATAAATTACTACAAAGAGGTCTCATATCAACATTCAAATGAGAGTCTGTTATCAAAAGGAAAAGAATATTAGGGCAAATGTTGGTAAATTCCTCCTTTGAGTGTGACTGCAGAGAAAGGCAGTAGCTTTAATAAACAGTGACCAAACACAGATTCAAGGAAAGGAATCAAGGTGTGGAAGCTTTTTCCTGAAAGCAAAGGATCGGGGGATTTTTTTTTTCTTTCTTCCAATTCCTTCAGACACCTTTGGTGCTTTTAAAAAAGCAGATAGCTTGGCAGCATGGGACAAAGGGAGCTGGAAGCCCTGCATTAACTTGTATAACTTACTCTTTGTTAGCGTAGAAAATCCAGCATTTTTCATGTTATAGTTCAGGTGGCAAAGAGAAAGACTGGCATAATTTTGTATCTTAGAGTGAAATAAATAAACATGGTATGTTTTGTATCAGCTTCACATTTACATTTGTTTGTGAATGTGATTTATCTTTGTCTAATTTACATACCTAACACATTTTCCTATCTTAGCCTTTTTTTTTTCTTTCCCCTTTCTCAGGAATAGGAAAAACCCTAAGGGATGAAGGTTGTATGAAGGTTCAGGAAAGGTATTGTTCTGAGTTTTAGGCGTCTCTGCAAGTCTGTGTATTGACAAGTTTCAGTGTACAGGGGTGGGAGAGCTTGGAGTTCGTTCCACTCCTCTTAAATATGCCTAGATGATGCCAGAATTTGGGATGTTCTGAGTGCAGTTTGGCCTTTTGTGACAATCTAGAACATCACTGGGCATTACATATGCACAGAGCATAGCTGTCATTGAGTACTACAAACAATCCACTACTGTTCCACTGCTTGACTAGCTTTACCATTACAATATTTTCACTGGTGTCTTATGCAGTGAGCAGAAAAGCATTTTTGGATTTCATTGGCACAGCTGTTAATTTATAACATTTTTTGAAGTAGCCTAAAGATCAGGAAAAAAATTTCTCTCTCTCAGTGTTTCTCTACTTCTTATGTTCCACTTGGGCTTGACAGACAGAAAATTGTTTCTGGCTCACAAAGACCATAGTATCCTGAACATTTTATTACTCTTAGCCCTGAGAGTTGTGTTCTGCAGAAATCAGTTTCAAAATCTGCTGTGTTCCCAGTTATACAAGACACCTGTGTCTGCTGGTCTTCTGTGGCTATCTGAAGTCCAGTGACCTCAGTGGTCTTTGCAGGAAAATAGAGTTCCCTTCACACAGGGTTCCTTGTGAGACTGGTCCTTCTGAGTGTAGTTAGACCTTCAGCCTGTCATGTAATCAACTACCATGTGTTCCTGTGCAGAATCAGTAGGACTCCATTGACACACAAAAGTTGGCTGTAAAATATTGCACTGAAAGACAAGCATCTTTTCTTTTTTTTTTGCTATGGTGAAACTAATGATCTTAAAATGTATTGTGATGGCCTTATATCCCTTGTATCACTGTTTTTACTCATGCTGGAAGAGAATTAGAGACATCTCTGTATTTGGAGAAGTGGAGTCCTTTCTTTTTAAAAATGATCAGCTGCTCTTTACTTTTATTTACTTGTATACGATTTTCAGAAAACACAGCCCAAGCTGTGTGAAACCTACAGCTGAGAGTTCCCTAAACAGCAGACCAAAGGTGATTAATGGTTGATCGTAGAACTTCCCATCTCTGTTTTGATGGTGATTTGCTTTGCATGAAAGATGTGAGGATTCTTCAGTTTAGAGAAGGGTAAAGCATTTCTCTAGCCTAGTAACTACAGCACTCACTTAGAAGTGGGTAGATCTAGTTTCAATTCACAGCTCCAAATGCTGCTTAGAGTTTTTTTATGACATGACCAGAGAGGTACCTGTTTCCAACATGTCTGCTTTGGTCACTGAACCATTGAACCATTGGTATGAAGGTGATGTGGCAGTTGTTTCCAAATGGGCCTGCTAAGTCTGATGAGACACAGAGAAGATCACCTCATTTGTCAACCTGAGGGAATGAGGCAGAAGCCCTCTTAAATAGGGAATGTCATACTGATAGAATGCTACAATTTTAAAATCTAATTAGGATTACTGCAGAACACGGGCTGCAGTAGACACTGCATTCTCAAACACAAAAAGCTTTATGCTGCTCTTCACAAAGCTATCCAAACCCTTGGCTGTCTGTCTTACAATGGACTTTTTTCCAGTCTAGGCCTGCCCTACAATACAAGGGGAAAGGCAAAGAGAGGTTCTTAGAAACCAGCATCTCATCTGGGCCACCTAACTTGGGCAGGTGAGTTAGCACTGGGAATGTTTATAAGAAAAGTTCAACTGACTGAAGGCTGATATGCTTTTCCACGCTGTGCTAGATGAAGAAACCTCTCCTCTTTAGAGGAATTTCTCTATTCCTCATGTTTCACGAAGATGTTGGCCCAAGTCCTGGTCAATGTTATATCTCCAGTTTATGGAGATTTTGGTCTGGCATAACTCCTTGGGTACCTTTCAGGATTAGATTAACAGAGCTAGTTGACAAGGGAGACATTCAAAATGCTAATAGTTAAATTGTACACAAAAATATCACAGTAAACAATCTTAGCAAGCATCTAAAGAAACAAACATCCCTAGCTCTGAGCTAACCTTTAATATATTCTCACTTCTTTCTGTCAGTTTATATGTCTGAATCCTGTCTAAGTATAAGAGCCTTATTTCACTTTTGGCTGTGCATGCTTACACCCTCTCTTTCAAAGGAATAACTCAAGGGAGCAATTCCTTCATTAAAGAACAAATGGAGAGAGGTGAGTCCCTTCCTAGCAGTTAAGAGTATGGGTTTCATTGTCACCTCCCAGAATTGTTATATAATGTATAAGGTAACCACTTGTGAATAAGAAGAAGCTTTTTCTCACCATCCATTAAAGTAGACCACTTCACTAAATGGCCACATTTCCTGTGTAACAAAAATTTGGTCCAAAAGGATCAATGTATTTTGACTGTCCTGGAAGAAGACAAAACCCTTTCCAAGATGAATGTTACAGAACCACAGCACTGAGCCCTGACTGAGTTATTTCAGGGCAAGTAATGGTACAATAGCGGTTCTCCAGGAATTCCCTGTGTGGAGAATTTTTGTCTATAGTCATGTAAGGTGAATGACAGAGTCTGCCACAATTTAAATGCAAAGTTAGTAACACTAATGAAGCAACATGAATGCCTTCCAAACTGAGATACCTGGAAAATGGGCTGCACCTCACTTTTTAACTGCTATTCTAGATAGCTCCATCTGGATGTTGTGACTAAACAGATCCCAGCAATCCTCTCTGCTTTTCTGGATTTTCTTTTTATTTTTTTTTTTTTTCCATTTTAAACAAGTGATAGATGCAAATAGATCAACTAAGTTCCTAGGTTGGCTGTATCTGCATCAGAAGATTTGTCCGAATTCTCATGTCTCGAAAGTTCTTTTGCTTCTTATAGTACACCTGAGAATTACCAGTATCTCTGTAAGAAGACAAGCATGTTAAGAGCTGTTTCTCTAGGCCAGAAATTAACACAGCTTGTCTTGGCTTGAAGTAAAAGGAAATGCAACATTTTTCCTCTGAGTTCATCAGCTTCAATCTCACATGAAGCTACATCTGCCAGCAGCTATTACGTTAGTTCTAGTATTTTTTCATCTGATATTATGTCTAAGAGTTTTGGTTTAAACTTGGCTCTGTTATGAAGGTCAGAAATGAAATAATGAATTCTATCTTTTGGTCCTCATTTGTATCTTGGGATTTTGCATACCTAGCTCTGCTCCTTCTATCTCTTCCTGTATGCACTAAAACCAGAGCCAGCATCAGCCTGATTATGCCAATCTCATGTTCAAAATGTTCATTGGCTTTTTTTGTAGGAATAAGTTTGTCTTCTCAACCACTCTGACCTCTGCCTACACTACAACTGCCAGAAAACAACCTTTCCTACGTTACTCCTCACTCCACCTTCTTCAGTTACTTGCTTTGCTCTCCTCCTACATTTTTTTCCTGTCTTCTCCTGTTGCTATAATATTAATTTTTACCTGCACAGCATCAGAGCAAAGACCAAATAATGTGATTTGCTTCCTCGGTGAGGATTCTGGGTTGCCTGTAATGCAAAGATGAAAGGACTCCTTTCCCCACAGTGCTACATAACTTTGTCAAGGAAATACAGTAAACATATGAATTCATGGTTTGCATTACTTTGAATTGTCATTCATATTTGGATTCAGAGAAAACAACCTGGAGCTTTGAAGAGATTTAAACAAAAAAGTGAAACTGTTAATTGTTGCTTATTTTCAAACTGCATTTGGCAACAGCAGAAGTCCTGTGTTCAACATATTTGCATATTTATAGACTGTTTTTAAACAAACCCTTTTGTGAAGGCAGCTAGACATTTGAATCATGCCAGAAGAGTAACTGTGTCTTTGCCTTGCAAATTTTATTGTAGGGTTTTGCACATACAAAGTCACAATGCATATTTGACCCCTTGAGTGACTAGCTCAAGTTGAAGAATCTCTGCGACAACCAGAAATCAGGAGGCAACAGCACAGCGAGATGCTGGTTTGGCAGAACCATTGGCACTATTCAGATCCCATTTATCCATACCTAAATCCAGAGTAAGTCAAGTGACTGGAATTGAATTATTGGTGCAAACAAACATAATATTTTGTCCTTTACTACTTAATTCTACACAGTGGGATTCGTTACAACAGAAATAAATAGAATAAGAAATATCTCTTTTTATATTTTAAATATAAAAAATATTATGTAAACACTTTGAGGCCATTGCTTTAGATTCAGGAATGATTTGATCATTGTGCAAAACAGAGACAAATGCAACCAAAACCCTCCAAACTTTGTGAAGCATTGTTAAATGTGAACTGTATTCCGCATTCAACCCTATTTCACATTGCCATTTCTCAAGTGCTACTTGCAATGACCAAAGTTAGACCTTTTTCCTCATGAAGATACTGAATTATATAGCTTGGGTTCCCCTCTAAGTTTCATGAGATATCTCCTTTTTCTTTTGAAACTAGATTGACAGCTTCAAATAAAGAATGCCTCTTTAGTAACGTTACCTTCAGGGAAAGACTGCTTTATTTGGGCATACATACCAAGTCTACAGGTTACTCCAGGAGTTCTAAATTATTTCCCAGAATAAAGATAGTCTGAAAAGCTATTCCGATTTCACACATTCCAACATTTATCTGTAAAATCACTTCTCTTGAAATTATTGATTTGGTTTATTAATAAAATACTTCTAAAACAGAAACATATATAGAGTTTGGAATTTTAAAGAGACCGTCTTTTTAAGGAAACAAATTCTACACATTAGTTAAAAAAAACCCCAAAGTACACTGAAGATTTACACATAAATGCATAAATGTTGTGTGGACTTTTCTTTTTGTTACAGATACTTCTGAATCAAAATAAGGTAGTGCAATTGCTTTCTGGAAATCTAATTAAAAGGCTTGACCCCTTCCCATTTCTTGCTTAGTGTCACATTGACACTTGACTATGGAATACACAAACTAGTTTGTCATCTTATCCTTGAAAGAAGTTGTTTTCTCTTCCTTAATTTTGAATGCCAGAATCAGTAAGGCATATACAAGCCAGTTCACATGATGGAGCTAAAAAAACTAAAAAGTTTCTTCATGCCCTCAAAAGCAGGAAGTCAGCTGCAATGAACGGAATTGAAAACTATTAGAAATACATTTAAAGTTTTACGGTCACATCTACTGCAGTTTTAGCACTAAATCTTATACATCCATTTAATAAAAAGTAAATGAATAGAGCTCTGTACTTACCATAGTTTTGGGCTCTCTGTCTCTATGAGTCTGCTAAAGAGTATGTACTGTACTAGAGAGAGAATCAAAAATGTTCTTTGTCCTTCTACTGTGCACTTCCTTTTTTGAAAGTGTATGTGGTCTATCCAGCCTTCACAGGAAAAGATATCAGCAAAATCCTTGTTTTGCATTTTATCAGAGACCTAACAGAGTTTTTAACAGCACTTGTTTGGGATACACTGCACAACTGTGAAGGACAAATGACAGTAAATGAGTGTTCATTCATTTTATTACCTCCAAGATTATAATGAAAAACAGGTCTATGCTGATGAGAAAATTATGTAGTTATGTTTTCACTAATCTTTGATTGCATTAAAAAGGCAAGTATATTTTGGTTTTGTCTTTCATACTTGGGGTTCCTGAATTTTTGTGTATTCAGGCTTTACAACCAACCCCATGCATGTCTCCTGGCCCAGATTTTCATGGTTATTTAAAATCTGAAGTAATTTTCTTCCTCTAATAAGCTGAACTATATTTCTGTCAATTAACCTCTGACTATTCAGCTCTTTATAACTGATATTATCAGAAAAATAGGGTTGTCCTGGTCCAACAGGATATTAAAGTTCTGCACTGCCGCAGACTTCCTATGCCCAAAAATTGAAGGAAGAAAGGGCATATGGCCATAAACCTCACTGAGCTGGATCTAGCGAAGAAAGCTGAAACACAGGGCTTAATGAAAAGAGATGAAGGAAGGAAGAAGTGAAGTACACGTTAAATACGGGGTGGGGGTGGGGGGCACTGGTATGTTTTGGGTGATGTCCAACTACTAAATAAAAAATCAGCTGAGTTTTCAATAAGCAAGCTCCTCTGTATGAAGTAGCAGGGGACAAATAAAAATGATAGTAAAGTAACAGAAAATACCATATCTGTGTTACAAGCAAGATTTAAACTGCTTTCTGCGATGAAATCGATATTTCCCCATAATCTCAGTACTAGAGCACTGAAAGATTTCCTGGATTGCCTTAAGTACCAAACCACTGGTTTTCAATTAAACTTTCAACGCAATGTGGCAGTATTCTCTATTATATAGATAACAGCAAACACCAGTACAGATACCAATAGTGGCAATTAGCAAACATGTTACCTATTTTCTAAAAAGCAGAAAATTACTAGGGCAGCTACAGCCCTATTTGCTTGAGCACATTATGCAGCTCTACAAACAGATTTGAAAAAACAATATGAAGGAGAAAATATTAGGTATATATCACTACATTTAAGGTAAGTTTCCTTAAAGATGGATTACATCTGTATAACTTAATATCTATTTTACAAAGTTTAACTGGCATTTTAGGCAAAGGTAATACAATTAACTTGATCTATCTAGATTTAAGCAGAGTATTTCATATAAAATCCTATGTTGAAGTATAAGTGCTGAGAACTGGGAGAGGATGTGACCTGTCATAAAGACTGCAAGGTAGATAAAGACCTGGCTAAAGCAACAGCAGTTTAGAAGTGTCGGAGGAATTCCTGAGTTTAATGGGGATTACTGACAGTATCCTGCAGGCATAGGTCATGGGACTAATCCTGCTCGTTACTTAGGTCAGTAGTCTGGGTCAAGAGCTGGGCCTACATCGATGTTATCTGAAGATGTACTAAATGGAATGATTCTACTAATAATGGGGAGAATCAAGTCATGACACAGGAAGAATGAGAGGACTTTGTGTATTGGAGTGATAGAAGTCAACCAAAGTTTAATAATAAAGTCATATACTTAGGGCTAAGAACAAGAATTTTTGCTTTGAGCCAGGGACACAGAAAGTATGAGTCACTAACATGACATGCACATGTGAAAAGCACATATGATTCAAGCGCACAGTAGGCATATGATTTTTAGGAGATGCAGGATGACTGATGAAACCTCAGCTAGTGTATTGTGTGTGGTTCTAGTCAACTATGTGGAGTGACCATGAATTTAAACTGACACAGACACAAGCGAAGTCTTCTAGTAGGAGTAGAAAGACTTCTTGGCTTCTGACAGGGCACTAGAGGAGCTTGCCTTGTCTAAATTAAGAAAGTGGAGATGAAAGAGGCTATGACAAGGGCTGTAAGTATCAAGGAAGAATGATTATTTATACTAAAAAATAAAGGATTGAAATCAAATGGGTATAAATAGGTTGTGAGTACATTTAAAGTGGGAATTAGACAAAATTTTATATGAATTTATATCCATTTATTCAATAATGGTCTTCCAAAGAGGATAGAGGAAGAAGGAGATCAGTAAGGCTTCCATGTGCTACATGAGAAATTTATGAAAGAGACTTAATGACAGGACAGTGACAATTTTGCTGTTAGGAAAAAAATCTGTTTGTCAGATGGAGAATACTAAGTGTACTGGAAAGATGCTTGGCCAGCACATCTGGTGACATTGAGGGTTAGATCTCAGAGTATGGTAGGTTTCCCTAGGCCTATCTTCTTTTTATTTTTTTTTAACCAGGAACATTTGCATGTGCAGCTCTTGAGGAATTGCTCTGTCTGCTAGGGATTTCCTGATACTTGATAGCTCTGCTCTTGATGAAGTTCCCACAGTGAGTCAATAAAATCAGATCTTCCACTAAGAACAGCTTTATTCCAGGTGCATGGTGCACCAAAGTACGTGAGTGTTAGGTTTGAGGTTTTCTGAAATGTCCAGTAATACTGCAGGTTCATGTGTCCATTGAGAAAATCCTATGTTTGCACTTGGGAACATTAATTAGGGGAAACCTATTAATTAGTGGAAGTCTATTTCCACTTCTGTGGTGTGAAGGGAACCATTCATGGTGGCAGGAAGCAGTGAAAAGCCTTTTTGGTCTGCCTTTGTGGCACCTGGAATGATTCACTTTCTTTGGTCATCGGTACACTTTCAATTTTTGAATACTTTCCTACCGTAGGGGCCTGAGAAATAGTTCTCTGCTGCTTTCTTTTGTGATGTTTGGTCTTTTGTACTAAAAGTCTTCAGAATCACTGGTGGTGGGCAAGAGGCAGGTAAAGAAGGGTCCAGTGGACTCTTCCAGACCTGGAGTGCAAGTATGCAAGGGACCGATCTAATCCATCTGATGGCTGTGTTTCCTGTGTTTCCAAACTGCTCAGCCCACATGTGCCTTTGTCCTTAAGTTTTTAAAAGAAAACTGTTTTCTTGTACCTTGCTTCCGTGAGATCTTCTGGTGTCTAGTAGAATAGCTAAGTTAACATTAATACCTTTTCCGCAACAGGGACGCTAATTTATTTTTCTTTTCTCAAAGTTTTTCGTGAAACTTCTTTGAGAACTATCCTTCCTCCCCACCCCGAACAAATTTTCCAGTAATTGTCTGCTAGGTCACTGAGGAAGACTGACAAGGTGCAATGACAGTACAAATCATAGAATCATAGAATCATAGAATCATGTTGGTTGGAAAAGACCTTAAAGTTCATCAAGTCCAGCCAGCAACCTAACACTGCCATCACACCACTGAACCATGTCCCTAAGCACCTCGTCTACCCAGCTTTTAAATACCTCCAGGGATGGGGGCTCAACCACTTGCCTGGGCAGCCCGTTCCAATGCTTAACAACCCTTTCAGTGAAAAAATTTTTCCTAATATCCAGTCTAAACCTCCCCTGACATAACTTGAGGCCATTTCCTCTCATCCTGTCACCCGTTACCTGGGAGAAGAGACCGACCCCCACCTGGCTACAACCTCCTGTCAGGCAGTTGTAGAGGGTGATAAGGTCTCCCCTCAGCCTCCTCTTCTCCAGTCTAAACAATCCCAGTTCCCTCAGCTGCTCCTCAGAAGACTTGTACTCCAGAACCCTCACCAGCTTTGTTGCTCTTCTCTGGACATGCTCCAGCAACGCAACGTTCTTTCTTGTAGGGAGGGGCCTAACACTGAATACAGCCTCAGCAGTGCCGAGTACAGGGGCACGATCACTTCCCTACTCCTGCTGGCCACACTATGCCTGATAGAAGCCAGGATGCCATTGGCCTTCTTGGCCACCTGGGCACACTGCTGGCTCATATTCAGCCGGCTGTCAACCAGCATCCCCCATACATTTGTCCTCGGCCCATCGATCCAGCCTGTCCAGATCCCTCTGCAGAACCCTCCTCCCCTCAAGCAGATCAACACTCCCACCCAGTCTGATGTCATCTGCAACCTTACTGAAGATGCACTCAATCCCCTCGTCCAGATCATTGATAAAGATATTAAACAAGACTGGCCCCAGAACTGAGCCCTGGGGGACACTGCTCGTAACCGCATCCCAACTGGATTTAACTCCATTGACTGCAACTCTGTGGGCTTGGCCATCCAGCCAGTTTATTACCCAGCAAACAGTATACCTGTCTAAGCCATGAGCTGCCAGCTTCTCTAGGAGAATACTGTGGGAGACTGTGTCAAAAGGCAGGAGGAGAACCCTTTCCTTGCCCACCGCTTCTCCCCAGGTGCTTCTGCGTAACAGGTATGAGGCTCTAGACGTGGAAGACAAGGTGGTGGACGGGGTAGGTGTTGGCCTATCCACATCGGAGGAGGCACAAAGATCAGAAAGACCTCCCTCTCATATTACTACTACATCCACGAGGAAGAAGAGAGGGGTAATAGTTTTGGGAGATTCCCATCTGAGGGGAACAGAGGGTCCGATATGCCGGGCAGACCCTGCTCTTAGGGAGGTCTGCTGCCTCCCAGGAGCCTGGGTTAGAGATGTCACTAGGAAACTTCCTAGCCTGGTCCGACCCTCAGACTACTATCCCTTACTGCTTTTCCATGTGGGTGCTGATGAAGTTGCAGTAAGTAGCCCGAGGGTGATTAAAAAAGAATTCAAAGCCTTGGGGCGCTTAGCAAAAGAATCTGGAGCACAGGTTATTTTTTCCTCGCTCCTTTCAGTGGTGGGCAGAGACACTGAGAAATACAGGCAGACTCAATCTATTAACACGTGGCTCCGCGACTGCTGTCGCCGCCACCA
>NW_009267230.1:5317324-5367912 GCF_000687185.1 Egretta garzetta
TCCAGCTCTGGAGCCCTCAGCACAAGAAGGACATAGAACAGTTGGAGCAGGTCCAGAGGAGGGCCACAAAAATGATCCGGGGGCTGGAGCACCTCTCCTATGAGGACAGGCTGAGGGAGTTGGGCTTGTTCAGTCTGGAGAAAAGAAGGCTGCGGGGAGACTGGATTGTGGCCTTTCAGTACCTAAAGGGGGCCTGTAGCAAAGATGGGGAAAATCTTTCTAGCAAGGCCTGCTGTGACAGGACAAGGGGTAATGGGTTTAAACTGAAAAAGGGTAGGTTTAGACTGGATATAAGGAAGAAATTCTTTACAATCAGGGTGGTAAAACACTGGAACAGGTTTCCCAGAGAGGTAGTGGAGGCCCCATCCCTGAAAACATTCAAGGCCAGGTTGGACGGGGCTCTGAGCAACCTGATCTAGTTAGCGGTGTCCCTGCTCCCTGCAGGGGGATTGGACTAGATGACCTCTAGGGGTCCCTTCCAACCCAAAACATTCTATGATTCTATGGAAAAAAAAAAATGCCTCAGCCTTGTCTCCTTTGGAAGTTTTGCTAAAAATATGAATGGTAGTATAACAACTCTTCTTCTAGTTTAACTAGATAACACTAGTAAAGTTGCATGTCTTCATAAACATACTGGTCATTCAGGGCATGAACTAGACATAAGATGTGGAGTTGGAAATAAATCCACAGGGGCATTTTGCTGAAGATAATGACTCTCCCAGGTTCTATACTAACAATATACCATCAATCAACTGATGTTATATACATTATTCTGAGACTCATTCTTGAAAATAAGTTTGAAAACATACCAGAAAGAATTATGAAAAAAGAAATTGCCGAGGGGATACCATTATGCCATTGACTAACAAAGACAGAAAATTCATGCCTTAATGACAACCACATGTTAAGATGTTTATTGGTGCATTACTTTGTTTTGATTAGTGATCATTTAAGCTGCAGGTGCTTTTAAATCACGGTATTCCATTGCTCTTGGGTAGCTAGCTGGCCATCAGAAATTGTGATTTGTAGAATTGGTTTGGAATCCATTCTTGCTTTCTAAAAAAGGAGAAAAAAAAGTAAAGAAGTGATAGAAGATAGTAGCTAGGACATACATGTTGGTCAAGGTTTAAGTGAAACAGTACTCTCATGATTTCACTGTCTCTCAAATATGACTGTAACGTAAAACAATTCTAATGAAGAATGAATCAAAACACATACTGTGATTTTCAGAAGACTGTATCTGACTTCTGCTGGAAGAGTGGGTATGCAACATGTCTGATATATCAGGAGCCAAAGTTAGGTTAAAATTTTTAAAAGAGCTGCTATACCAGAGAGCACAGATCTGAATATATATATGTCATGAATCATTGTTGTATTTGCTCTCATAGCTAAATAGAAACACGTCAATGACATAGTGCAGGAATAAAATTAAGCTGCTTATGAGATTTTTTTAAAATAAGACCAAATTAATTGGATCAAGGAAAGCTTAACTTGGTACCCTGTTTTTAACAAGAGGGTAATGTCTAGGAGAAGGGAAACACATAGAAATACTTCCACAAAATACTTTCCCATCCTGCCAAAATTGATGCCTCAGAGACTTCCTGAGTGAGCATGATTATCTACAAGTTTGAGAACCTTCCATTAATTTGTGTTGAGTTTTTTTAAATGCAGATTTACTTTTGGTATGCCCACTGTGTGAAGGATCAGTCTTCAGTCTGTTTTGAATCTGCCACTTGCTAGTTTAATTTAATTTCCTCTACTTCTTATACTTGTCTTCCTCAGATTACTCTTGATTTTCCAGCTCTGTATCATATTCTTCTCTCAAATTCTCTCTTCCATCTGTGGAATAACTTATGGGATAAATAGCTTTGATAGCCTGGAGATGCGGTGCTGTAGGAAGCAGTTTGTAATTCTCTGATGTAGGGCTAGATGGCCCATGAGTGCTGTTATATCTTGCTGGCTGTGCTTTCTACAGGGTGCTTCACAAGTAGAATATTAGATGTAGCTGCACTCTGCTGAAGGTGAGAGAGGGCAGGCATAGAAGAAATCTTCTGATACATATTTTTGGTGCAGATAGAGGTCATGCTGTGAGACCTACCATCAGGGTGTTTCAGTGGGGAAACATTCAAAATCCTTTCCCTGTCTTGCCACCTCTTTTCTTCTTGTGGCCTCCCAGAAGAGAAGGAACTTACAGTAACATGTTAAGCATAAAACCCAAACACTTCCCCCCGGGCCTGAAAACTCTTACTGTCACACCCAGGTGGCATGCAAGCTACTTGTTCTCAGTAGGTAAAGAAGGTTGAGACCACCTTGCCATTTTATGGACCAGAGCATTCATCCACAAAACCCTGCTTATTTTTTTGTTTTGCTTTGCAGTATTAGATTAAAGATAAAAAACACCTGACAAAACCATGTAGCTAAACATTAAACTGTTTTTTTTCCAAGCTAAGTTTCAAAACTGTTATAACAGTAGCTTTGTCAGATTTAAGCATTCTACTTACCAAGTAATACAATTCAGACTCCCAAACTGTCTTTGTATTCTGGAGATTCTGACTAGAAATGAAATCTGGATTTTAAGAGCTGAATTTTTAGTCAGTTCTTATCCAGAACTCTGTTTTACTCTTGAAGTTCTGTGATATAACATTACTTGTCAGACATTCAAGACAAGGGGTAATGGTTTTAAACTAAACCAGGGTAGGTTTAGACTAGATATAAGGAAGAAGTTCTTTACAATGAGGGTGGTGAAACACTGGAACAGGTTGCCCAGAGAGGTGGTGGAGGCCCCATCCCTGGAAACATTCAAGACCAGGTTGGACGGGGCTCTGAGCAGCCTGATTTAGTTAGCGGTGTCCCTGCTTCTGCAGGGGGTTGGACTAGATGACCTCTAGGGGTCCCTTCCAACCCAAAACATTCTATGATTCTATGATTCAAATACAATTCTAAACTTTTAGAAATTTGAGCCACAAGGTAGCTGTTTTTAAAAGCTATATGAAGTCACAGATTTAAATGAAACATGCAAGTGGACTTAACCCACCACTTCTTCAACCGTGTCACTGAAATGCCCCAAATATTGGCTGACCATTTATTCTAAACAGCAATAACACATTAGTACTTATAGACGCTGCTGACCTGGTTTTGAGCAGCATAACTATTTTGCTTCTTCACAGGGCCGTTTTTCAATGCTTTCTCCCTGGCATGGTCTGCCACCAGGTTCTGGCGTAGGATTATTACATTGGCGAGTTCGAGTGCTTTCTCCATTGATGCAGGTGGACCAGGCACTCCAACAGCTCCAGCCTCCATCAGTGACAACTAGTATTAAGACACCATACTAGAATTAGTCCATCATCTCTCTGTCTTCTGTGCAATGACAGAAAGATTAATTAGAGCTTTTTACCTGGTGCATTTGGGGGTGGACAAGGTAGGCTATGATTCAATTCTTACGGTGACTCTGCAGATCATTGCACCCTCTAGCATATGTTCCATAGCACAGATTTGGCTTTTGAAAATGCCCTTGTCAGTGGCACTGCTTAAGAGTCCAGAGGTTTTAACATTTTTGTCACCCTGGGAAGCTGTCTGAATATTAAGTTCTAAGGCCCATTTTGGGCACCTGTACTTCAAAAAATTGACCACAGGGAATGAATTTACTGCACAATAAATTTTTTGCATCATCAGTCGTGGAATGGCATTCATGTCCCTCTTCCCCTTTGTGGACCAATATAATACTAAACTAGCACAGTAGTTATGAAATGTGATCATGTGTTAGCAAACAGAATGCTTTTGCAGGAAACTGAAAACAAAATAGCTTACGTGGTGAGATTGCTTTTGCCTGAAATCAGCTTACCATTACTGCACCATTCTTCAGTAATGCTCCTGTTTACTTAAATGAACTTGGGTTATCATTCCAAGGCACAATATATGTGCGACAATGAGCCCTAATTTATATGGAAAGAACCTGGCAAATTACACTAAATTCCACACCATATAGCCCTGAGATTTGACAGCAGTGGGTTTAGGGTGGTTCTATGATATCCTTCTGTCCTTATGAAGGCTCATTTTGTCAGGATATTGTTCACAATAACAAATGTGCTAATTTTAGTCTGTCTGGAGTATTTACTAACCTTTAATTAATGCAGATTTGGGAATCTGACAAGCAATTCCCTTAAAGTAGCTTGAGCACATGCATGTACATGCTCCATCTACCAGCACAAGTGTGCCTCCATTTTTGCAGGGTTCACATTTGCACACACTGTATTCGTCAATGTAGTCTTCAATTGCTCTTTCCAAATTTTGTTTCTTTAAATATGCATTTCTCATCTTAACTGGAACAAGTGTATGTATTGGAGAAGGCTGTAGAAGAAAAAAGCCCATGCATAACAGACTATTCCAAAGTTCTGAATCCTTTTGATATACCGATCACTAGATTAAGTATCTGAAGACACTGTCAAGATGAACAAAATACCTGAAAGTTCACGATAAACTTGGAGTCTCACCTCCATCTTAGGACAAAAGCTTTCAAACTGTAAGAGCTTACCCGTTGCTGTATCACTACTGGAGCATCAACCAAAGACTTAGCCCACTGTACGTAATCCTCTACATCAACCATTTTGGATCCACTCAGTAAAATTTCTTTTATTTTAACAGAAAAGTCAATCTTCCCTCCATCAACTAAGGAAATGACATCATCAATGACAGCATCATCCTGAAGTCTTGCTGCAGAAAGAAAGAAAAAAGAGAATGAAGAAAGTGTAATGCCCATGCCTTTTGAAGAACAGTTGTCCTTTTAGTGCAACCAGGCCATCGCTGTAAAATGACTGTAGAGAGATGACCTCTTCACTCACTAGTTGTGGTGCAATTCAATCTTTCTTTGCTCATACCTCTTATATGGGAGGAAATCTTCTAATTTGCAATTAAATTTGAAAACCCTGTATCTGAAAGGAAAAGAGGGGGTAGGGCAAAATGAGAGACATTATGGAGATCATAGCCATTTGAAAATAAGCCAAAGATAATATGACTAATGCTACTGTATCACCTGAGCTCAACCAGAAAAGGGCACGAATTGCAATAGTAGGAGCTTCTGCTTCATAACTAAAACACAAGAACAGAGCATAAAAATAATTGCCTCTTCTGTGGCCAGCAGTAAATCTCCTTGCCTTTTTCAATTTTTAGATCATGTGATAAAAGACTCAACTCTAGACACACAAAGAAGCAGAGAGGAATAATGACAGGCCGGGGAACACAAGTACTGATCAGAGAAAGGGAGCCCTTGCCAAAGGCAGCAGGGGCCAAACCCCTCCCAGGCCTGGCCCAGCAGAGCTATTAGCCCTACAGGATGGGTCTGAAGATGAGTCAACAGCAAGATGAGTCAATGGAAAGATTCTCTGGGTGCAAAAAAAGGCATTTTGGATAGAGTGAGACAACTGCAGCAGGTGGCTATTGGAGGGATTGCACACGCTTAAATACTTAGAGTATATTTAGGGAAGTGCATTGAAGAGGTAAGAGGGGATCAAGGTGGCTTTGGGAGGAACAGCATGGGAAAATAGAGGGATAAAGGCAAAAAAGGGACTGATTGCATATAGAAAGGTGGCTGTTCAGTGAGCTTGTCTGCCATGTACTGTCCTTGACCTTTGCAGTTTGTCCTGGTTTACCTCTTCATTCCATTTCTAACTGTTTTCCTGGGTGAGAGAACTCTACTCTGCATGCACGCGTGTGTATGTAGATCTGTGTGCCAGCAACTAGAGCTGGATGTGGGGCTAATAGGGACCTGGTGTTTGTGGTGCCAATAACTGGAGCGAGTGAGAATACATATGTCAGTGTGTGATCACTAGGAAATAGCAAGCCAGACTAGCAGGTGAATAGGGTAGGTGTCTTGGGAGCCAAGAATTAAAGTGGCTGTTAGTCTGGCCTAGATATGTACGTGTCTCTAGAGTGAGACAACTGCAGCAGGTGGCTATTGGAGTGACCAGGGGTTCTATGTCAAATACTGGAGAGCCCCTAAGGTCCTGGGGTTGACTGAGACCTGTTTGCATGTGAGTGTGTGTCTGTGTGAGTTAACTGAAGAAAAGAGGATCCAAGGGCCAACTGCTAGGTAAAATGAGCACCTAAGGCCTAATTACTGGACGCATCCATGGTTTGGGGGGGGAGGGGAGGCGGGGAGGGGAAGGGAGTCTGTACCAGCAGTGGGCGTGGAGCTGTGGGCCTTGTGTTGTATATCCAGGTGCCAGCAACATGGGAGAGTAAGGATCCTGTTGTTGCTTCAGTTGGATGTCTAAGGTCAGCTGCTGGAGGGATCTGTATTGCCTATATATGTATATTGATGAGGGGCTGAAACACCTGAGAGTTGTGCTGCCTGGGCAGAACATCTGCTCTAGATAGCCATGCTTGAGCAGGGCAGTTGGACAAGAGGGCCCCCAGAGGACCCTTCCAACCTCAACATTCTGCAATTCTGTGATATTTCCCACTGACAGACTTTCACTCTGATGAGAAGGAGAGGAGAGCAGGAAGAAGCCATTGGTGCTGTTTGTGTTGTGCTTCTGTCTGTGTTGATTTGTGTGACCAGAAATGTGTGTATGTATGTATGTGTTATAGAAGCGTGGTTTTGTGCGTGCCTACTGGGAACAAATGCTCAGCCTGGCTTGACCTTGGAGCATGGAAGTATGGCAGCCTCACCTCTACTAGTCTACCAGATTTGACTTTTCCCTAACAGCAATAACTATATTGATTATAAAAGAGGAAGCAATTGGCATCATCTTTCCTTAAGCACAAGGTATAATTAAAATAAGGGTATACTTACAGCCGTCCTTTACTTTAACCTTTTTACATTTACCACCATCAAAATCAACACTGGCTCCTAAACCTTTATATGCAATATTGGCATCTAAGTGATAGCCGAGGCATTTTTTCACGTCTTCTATAGTGAGACCTGGAAGTGGAAATAATTAGGTAATTAGAGGGATTGAATGACCATAAATAGTGATATTATTATTCTTGGAGAATAAATCTTAGGGCTATTGGAAATGTTTATGTCTTTCTTTTTTCCCATTTATCTTCTGCTGTTTCCTTTTCCATGAAATGAATGTGAGGATGATTGTGTTTGAAGTGTCTGCACAGAAGCAGGTGCGACCTACAGTCATTAGGAAAATACTAAAGCCCTCCAAAAACTGATTTCTGTTTTCCTTGATCTAGCTGAAAACAGATGTACCTCAAGGGATGACTCTTTCCATGTATTCTGTTGGAATATTCTCTTTCTCAGTTGCTTATCATTTGCTCTTTCTATGTGCTAAATTATTCAATCCTCCCAGTCTCTGTCTCCCAACCTAAATCACATTTCTCCACTCCTTTTCCTCACAAAGTTAATTAACGCCACTAATCTCTTACAAGTACTCTATTCCCATAAGTTCCAATCCTCCTCTAACTACTACCTCCAAAACCTCCTTTCTGTTTATTAAACTCAAACATATAATCTGGAACCTCACTTTTGTGTTCAGGAAGAATTTTACTTATGATTTGTACTTAAAAAAAAAAAAAAATCCAGCACCACAATCTCCAGGTGCTGAACAGAGTAATACTGGGGCAAGTAAGTGACATCTTTGCCCCATGTTGCTTTGCATAGTCTGAACATCTGATAGTAATATTGTTGATGGTGCTGCATGCAACAGGTACTTATTTCTGCTCTCCAAAATCAGCACGAAACCTGCATTTTCTAACTTTATTCCAGAATGATCACAAAACCACATATATCTGAGCCGCACATGAGGGGGAATTAAATTACTACTTTCTTATCTTAAACAGGGCAAGGAAAATTCCAGTGTGAATGTTAAAAATCTATAGAAACAGTTTCAACACACTCAAGCGCACCGTGTGATTTCTAGGAAGTCCTTCAATTTATTCCTTATTTTTTGCTACCACCATACTCTTAGAGTGATTATACCACAAGAAGGTACCAACTAGCAAATTGCATTTAAGGTTTAGTCAGATTTTCTAGGCATTGGGGATTTCTTGTGAATCAGGTCACACAAATTAGTATTGCTAATATTTTGAAGAGGTTTGTTTAAGATTTTTTTTCTCAGTTACAGACTTAAAATACAGACTTAAGATAATTCTGGAAGTTGCAAAGACAGACTTTCATCTGTATTGAACTCGTGTAATTCTGTAACTTCACTGGCGTGCCACAAGCAGCACACACTGAACTGTGCTGTTCTCAGTAGTGCTCGATATACACAAATCTATCCTCATACACCTCTTCGCATGACTGGAGGCTTGGTGATAATCTGCATAGCACAGCAAGGCCAACAGAATGCATACCTATTTGAGACATAGCGTAGCTATCCAGCACGTACACAAGTTCATATTTTCCTCCAACGTTTCCAGAGACCGCATAGTGAGTTCCATAATCTTCTAGGAATTTAAAATATTCTCCCTTATCATATTCAGTAGGCAGAAAGTTTAGATCATCAAGGAAACTATCTGTGAGACGGACATCACGACTCCGCATTTGGAATCTTCCCAGCTGAATCTTTCCTTTTACATGCAGAAAGGTTTGGTTCTGAATGCAGGGAGAAGAAAGCAGATGAGGGTGCCATTCTGGTATGCAGCACAGCAGGAAAATCTGTTCTATTTTACTTATAAAGAAACTGCAGCAGTTTTAAACATGGTATTCAATCTAGTGTTTTGGAACAGGGACAAACTTGCTTAATTCAAATTAAAAGTTCTTCAATTTAAACTGAGGAAGCAATAAGAGATTTAGATAATTTCAGTTCTTCCAGTTTTGCAGAACTCCCCCCTTACTAATTTCAGCAAGCCCTTTGCGATATATTTGTCAACAAGGTCTTCTCTTTAAGTATAATATCTACTGAAAGTGCCCTTCTGACTTTCATAACATTGAAAAGTAATTCCATATGGCTCGCCAGATAACAGAAGCTGCCCACTGAGGTCAGCTGGAGTTTTGTCTTTGTTTATAGTCAGAGCAGAACTAAGTTCTCTCTTTTTTTGGATCACTTCTCTGTTATTCTCAGACTGTCAGAAGGAAGGACACAGCTCCAATTAAAAACCCAAACCCCCAAAGTAACGTCATAAAATGACAATTAATCGTGAAAAAATAATTTTGAGACATTTGACCCATACATACATTCTAACTCTAGGTTTAGTGACTGATATTTTCATAAATTACACTGCAGATGGTTTTATGTCATAATCTAGAATAGGACCTAGCTGTTCCCCATAACACATGACATCTTGTGAAATAGTTGCACTTAAGACTCTAAGCAAACACATGCCTTCCAAAACCCCATTAATATCTGCAGTACTTATGTGTTTCCCTTAACAGTAGTGCCTAAGAGGTACATAAAAGGGATTTAGCAACTGACCATCGCATTAGCTGGTACCATTTAAAGGATCTGAAATTGCTGACTCAGATGCTGCTTAGGACTGGCAGAAATCTTCAGGCATCTAAATCTCTGTGAGGAAATTTTTATAGGTGCAAATATTCCTGCCACCCAGCATGTAAAAAATCCCTTACTCTCCTGGTGTCCCCAGGCTGCTCCTGGCTTTAACTTGCTGGTGAGCCCTGGAGAGTTCTAGACTAGGGATTGCCACTCCACTAACCTGCAACACGACTAATTTTCTGAACTGATCTCCAAGCAAGAACTGGAGGCCAAAACTCCTTTCACAAACCACTAGACTATGAGCAGCCTGTAATGTACCCTGAATTACAGAACTTGATCATTTGCATGTGTGGCGATGAACGCTTTGAGATTTAAATGGTTCGTTCCTGTACTAAGAAAACTCAATACAAAGTCAGTGCTCTATGTCAGCTTCTCTTTATAGTACAGACCTTTCTCTTCAGCATTATTTTAATTAATCAGTTATAAAAGTTATCTGAGTTTTTCCTTTTGTCCATTTGATCTCCAGAGCTCTGAAGGCTCCTAAATGACAAGGCTGACAAGAAACTGGAAAGATTTAATTAGTTGAGGCAGATATATTCTTCCTTGCATGTGTTGCATTTCAGCACTATAGAGTTGATGTACCTTGTACATCATAGCATGTTACGATCACGGACTTTGGTGTATATGGTATGAAAGGGTATATGACCTGGCTGGTTAATTCCACTAGCACCCAGCTGCTGGATTAGGCCATAGAGTCTAGCATGTCTAGTATCACTTTTTGTGGTCTCTCTCTCTTTGACCTCACTAGATGTTAAGGTTACTTCTTACTAGTAAATAAAATGGGATAGGGCCTTTGTCTCAAAGGGCAGGTAGAGTGTTATGGCTTGTGTGCATTCCCCAAATAGGCTTGCTTTCTCCAGACTGCCTACTGGGAACATTCCCCATTCCCTTCCAACATGCTGCAGGGGACCAGAGGATGGGCATTGCTTATGAGAGCACAAGAGCTGGCACAGACCAAAATCATGGCAGTGTGCTAGTAAAACTATGGATTATCGTGTGCAAATGCTAATGCCCATGCCTCTTAATCCAGGCTAGTTTATTAGTATAGACATACCTGAATGGCTGAGATCTGACCTTTCCGTCATTGTTCTACATGTTTATTTTGTGTTTTCCAAGTGTAGGCCTACTCAGTGGCAATTTTTATCCCAGGACTGGACCTAATTTGCCCACACTGCACTAGATCACAACTGCTCTCTAATCCAGATGAAATCAGAGATCTTTGTCCCTTTCTAACATCAAGTCCCTGCTGAAGATAAGGGTGGTTGCTAATCAAGGGTAAACAGTGGCAAAAGGAAGCTACATTTTGTCACCCTTTGGCTACATCTGAAATCTTAACCCTAGTATTGCCAGTATCTCATTTTTGTGAATAAATGACAGAAAAGCAGCAGGCAACTAGAGTAATTAGAAGGATTAATATTGCATTATTCTACCACTGTGTAAATTTAGCTATTTGTAAAATAGTTACATTAAACCCTTTAGCTTGATTAAACTTACCCGTTCTGTGGAGCTTTCCAGGAAAGAATGTAAACTTGAATTCTTGCTATAGTGAAAATTGAAATTTCCTCCTAAACTAAATTTCTTACTTCCTTCAGTAGGTGTGTATTTCAGAGACAAGCCAATACTGAAGTGGTTTTGGTTTTCTATGTAAACTTCTCGCAACAGTCTTACACGATCATGGTAGAATATAGATGTGAAGGTTTTGTCTGCTTTTGTCTTAGAAAAGATAATGAAAAGGTTGTATGAAGAAAACAGAACAGGCGATAATAGAAAAATCTATGTAGCACTTTGAAGTTGTATGTTTTACATAGCTTAGCAATACATTTTCTTACAGCTCTTTTTTCTTTTAAAAGAAAATAAATGGAAATACCACCCCCTCTACAAAGCACCTCATCTGGATCCGCTCAGTAGTTCAAAACTAAACAGAAAGCTTCAGTGACAATATTTCAGTGAGTGTTACATCTCAGCATGCAACACTATCAAAGTAATTTTATGTGTGTCAGCAGTTCCTTTACGTGTAAGGAGCAGTAGTCTCCAGCTTCTTCCTAGCACATAGACAAGATTTGCTAATAGGTCTTGATATCTGAAATTAATCAGAATTATGACTTTGCTTTCTTTCCTGATAGCAGACAATAGCTAATTCAGAATACCTATTTCAGTATTGTTTATTTTTCTATACTTTAGCAGAACATAGTTTTAGTACCTGAAAAGGGTTATGCATCAAAATCAAATAAAACCAATGATCTCTGGGTCAGACTTACTTATTTTGGGCAGGATCTGATTTAAACTGTCATTCTATGAAGTTCTTACTTACATTGACAGGCAAAGCATCTGGCAAGCAAAATAGTGCTTTGATTTCTGAAACGCACCTGACATTGATGTTTCTAAGATCATCAACATTTTTGGTGTTCAAACCTCCCTGGAAGTCATAGTCTGAATCTCAAAAGCCTATTATATTTTTTTTTCAGTAGGACAAAGTCATCACTGATTAGAAAACCCAAGCAGGACCAGAGTATCATAATATTATTCATGCCTTTTTATCAGTGTTTTTTTGTGTGTCCTTGAAAAAGTAGCTTGATTGCTGCTCTACCCGATAAAGTTAGGTATATTCTTTTCTGTACGTCTCCCGTTCATCTCATCTGCTCATATTGTAAACATTCCAGAAAGATAGTTTCATTTACTGGGCACAGGAGCAGCAAAGAACGTGGGAATTTATCTGGTGCAACTGAGCTTAACTGCTAAAACATCCATAACATAACCTGTTTCCCTCTGGACTTTCTCAAAACCTTGATGCTAAAAAGCTGCTGCTGCCTGACTCAAGAGACATGCTGAGTGTTCCAAGAGGGTGTCAGGATTCTTCATTTAGTTAAACACATCCTAGTTTGCACAGAAGTACTTAGACTTACATCATAAATGAGAACACCCACATTCCATGGCTTGCGGTAGTATGTCCCTGTGTTTCCATCACGCACCCTTTCACAGAGACCATTGAAAAAGTCATTGTCAAATGGGCTAGCCATTGGCTGCATCCCTAAAACATTGATTCTACAAGAGAAATACAGGAGAAGTTATGGTTCAAAAAAGGAGGTGTCAGCACCATAGCCTGTAGACAATGTTATTACGGCTGGAAAAGTCAGATTCTGTAAGAGATGGAGACTGTAGCTGTGGAACTGAATCTTGCTTCATCTGTGGCAGCTTGCCTCATCTCTTGTGGTCCTCCCATCTGTGTAATGGAGATAATGATACATCTTTTGTAAAGCGCTTTCAGGACCATATATGAGAAATAAACAAATAAAAGGTATTAAACATCGAACACCGTGAGAACCCTAGGAATAAAAGGAAGCAAAACCCATTTATTCTTGGCCAAAGTATTTGTGAGGAAGCATTCGTTATAGGTTTAAAAGGGACATCTCAATAGCTTTTTTTAAGCTGGTTTTTTTTTTTTTTTTCTATAACTTATAGTAGTTTTTTTGCTGGTAGGAAATTCGGTATCAAATGTGTACAAGATTCATCAAATCTGTAGAAGGAACATACATTGTTCCAACTCCTAGCATTGTCTTTTCTCCCAGGGTGTGACTTGGTGGAGTAATAGAATTCCCTGGAGTGGAGGAGAGGAAATCTGAATCACTACAAATCCAGAGAAGTGGGCATATTGGCTGTATAGCTCTATGCATCCACATACCAATGTACAAGAGACACTTGCAAAAATAATCCTCCTTCTTGGAGGATACTATACTGAGGGTTTTTGCCTTTCTATGTCTGTTTCATAGATTTGAATCTTTTAGGCATTTCCAATATTTATGTCTGATACATGTCCGTATACTTATCTGAGTGTAGAAAGCGGTTATCAATTCATCAAATCACATTCCTGTACAATATCACTACAGCACATCTATACAACATTTTCTCATGGAATATTTTAGTAATGGATTATAGTAGAAATGATAAAGAAGCTATTTCTAAAAATGCCTAAGCACCTGGCTTACTTCGCCATGCCACAAGGGCAGCATTTTTGCTTTTGCGCAGTAACACTGTTATAAAATTTAAATGAAAAAGTTGCATCCTTTTCTTTTAAACACAAGGTGGTGCTGTAGTATACTTTTATGTTCATTTCAGTTTAGATAGCTGCCTTCTAACTTGATTTGTAGATAAACAAGATGTTTCACTTTCTTTTTGTTTGAAAAGAAAGAAATCCAATAGGGTGTGAGAATAGAAAGTTTAATTTTCAACTTAAATTATTGAGGAAAACTTCTGTAAACAACGAAGATCTGGGAGGTGGAGAATGCAATACTGGAAAAATGCTGCAGGCAGAGGGTTGTTGCAGTAAGGCATCCCATTGTATAAATAGTCATACAATCATTTTCTCCCTTTTAGACATGCATGTTAGTAAAGTAATTAGGAATAACTGAATCTTTATGAAATGTCACTTGAAACATATCTATTTATCTGTAAGCTTTACATTTAAATAATAAGTGTTGTAAGTATATTCATGTCACTTCTATACATGATTCTGTGTATTGACTTAATGATTGATTTATACTGTCTAGGTAAATATTTTATCCTCCCCAAATATACAAAATAAAACAGTAGTTAATTGTTCTTCCAAAAGCTACACAGCAGTTCTGAATAAAAATGTAAACATGATTCAGATTTCACTTTTGGGAATGTCAGTGTGCCTCAGTGTTTTCAGCTGGCTTTGTAGACAGTCTTAGACTCTTCACAAGGCCCCGTACTACCTTTTCCTTCATTACATACCCTTGCCCTGCGGTCCTGCCAACTTCAGATACATCAATATCATGGTTACGGCATGGTGATCGTGGGTCAGATTCACAGTTATCTTCATCAGAAAAGTCTCCACAGTCATTATCTGCATTGCACACAAGTTGTTGCTTTATACATCGACCTAATCAAAGAACAAAACACTGAATGAATGCAATTTTTTTCCAAGATGGACTTTAAATGACAGACCCAGCTACTCTTTATTGAGATCTTCCTCTTCATATATTCCTATTATTGTCATGAGGAATTAAAATCCTACACCCTGCCTCCTTCAAATTAAAGAAACCCCAACCCATACTACTATATTTAATTATAGGTTTACTAGGATGGCTAAGAAAATAAGTGACAGGACAACTGCTGTCATTTGCAAAAAGTTGTTACTTCCAGTGATTGTTTCTCTATTAATCTTTGCTTATTAGGGTTTTTTTTTTTAAAAAAAATTGTATTAAGAGAACACGGGAAAACATTAATTCAATACCAAAAAAGAATTATTTCTAAATTGTTTAAATTTTTGCTATTTGGACAATATTTTTTGGATACTAGTGTCCAAAATATAGGGATTTGTGTTCTATGGCTATAGTAAAGTAGTAATTCTCCTGAGATTGTGTACCACAGGTTTTACAAAGACTGATTTTTTTTCTACAGGATTTAAATATTTGGGGTCAATTTAGCCTTAGCATAATAAAACACTGGTAGATATCAACTGCATCACCTGTAAGTGACATACAATGGCTGTGAACTAGTAGTTAAACACATACTTTCTAATTTTTCTTTCTATTCTTGCACTTCACAGTATTTTAGAGAAAGACAACACTGACAACATCACTTACCGTCTTTCCATTTCTGTTTTGACTAGTTTTATTACCATTAACGTTTCCTATTTTCTTTTGATTTATGGTGAATCTTGAACATTACATTCATTCATATGTCCTGTGTGTATCACTTTACAAATTTACGTCTCACTTTGGATCTAGAGGCATTCTGATCTCCAGCTAGCATATATCATACCACTTTGGTCAGTAAATCTCCCTATCGTTTTTGTGTAAAATTCTTTCAGTCCCAGTTTTTCCCAATGATTTTTCACAGAACACAGTGATTTTGTAGCAGGTGGAGCAATTATGCTAGAAGAAAGGGCACTTATAGTATGGTCAGCTTTTAACTGTGGAGTAAAAATTACAGAAGAATTTAAACTAGACCCAGATTATAATGGGAGATGAGAGGAATGTACCCCTTCTTAAGCATTGTTCACGCTGTGGTTTTGGCACTGTGGCTTTGCAACCCACCTGTCTGCACACTGGGGACTCTGTTTAAACCCTAACAATAAGGCACTGCTTCAGGAAAACATTCCCAACTAGAAAAGCACTGAAGCATCTCTCTCTTTTTGTGTATATATTTTGCCTTCAATGGAAACTGGTTTAATTTCTTCACAAAAATAAATAAAATGTGGTTTCCTGAGTTATCGCGTAACTTGCTATGGCACAAACCCAAACCTACCAGAACTGCATTGAAAGTCAGTGCCACAGTCTGGTTCTGGTTCTTCAGGACAAACTTGGCTGGTTTTACAGCTTTGTGCATCTCCTAAGTTCTCCAGGCATGGTGTTCCACCAAACTGCCCAAATCTTTCAATACGTCTAGAGCGAAACTTGAAGGATAAATAACACAGTTAACATTGCTGAGAGAGAAAAGAGAACTACCACAAATGAAAGATTTCCAGCTGAATTTACAATTTTTCAAAATGAAGTATCTTTGGTGAAATTTTTGGTTAAAATCCATAGGCACAGCTCATGGTATAAAAAAACTGTACAGGAATATTGAATTAATAATAATGTCATAGCAAGCATGTAGAGATGCTTTCCCCCCCCTAATTTATTTCACTATTTTCATTATTTTCAATTCGAGGAGGAAATGCATGATATATATTTTGTATGCTTTTAAGTTTTAATTTTTTTTGAAGTCTCATAAGAACTCCACTAAGAAAATAAAAATCTACTTTCAACAAAATATTGTTTTTCATTCAAAAAGGGAAAGATGTATTGAACAGTAACATGGGCAAAATAGATAATTTCTATCGACAAAACATTTTGAATGAGAACACTTGACCAGTTTTGTGCATCTGGATGTTGTCTTCTCTTATGGCTTCAGATCTGAAATGATTGTGGGTTTCATCAAATCATGAACATGCAATATTAAGAGCTGCAATCTGATATTTTCCCATAACCAAAAGGTAGTCAGATAAGGTCCCTTTGGTTGTGGCTTTGGAACAAAGACTTCCAACTATCGCTTACCTTTTGATAGGTGCATGGGTCACAGGGCCCCCACGTGCTCCAGCTGCTCAGCTTACAATCTATTGGAGATGGAGCATTCAGTTCTCTTGTTCCCCTGTGGAATGATTTTTCTGAAGAGCTGTCAAACAAAACATTCCAGTACAGTCCCAGGCAGTACACTAAAATCACATGTGAGCTTGTATTTAAACCATAGACCAATATTTTAGAAGCATCTTCAAGCTGTTTTCTGCTTCACTTTCATAGCAGCACTTGGTCTTTAAATGTATAAACAGCTGCCTAATCTTAAATTCTTCAGTGGTTTAAAATTACATTAAAAAAACTTTGAAGACTTAGTAAACCAGCTCTTTTCCCCCTTTTTAGACCTTTGTGCATACTCATGCTCTTCTAGTAGGTCACATTATTGAAGGGAATCAAACAATAATACAGAGAGAACATCTGCAGTTCCCCGGTTCAGACAGTGGCTGTGCTCCCCGTACTTAAAGCTGAAGACAAAGGCACAGCAGCACATCTCAAATAGACATAGCACTTCAACACAAATCCTTGCAAGTTTTTAGCTCATTAACTTTGAAGGGGTTGCCCTTAAGCCTTGATAAAAGTTTAAATGCTTTCCTGAATTGAAAGAAGGCTCATAAATAAAGGTATTATTTGCTAAAAGGCTAACTTACATAGTTGGGAAAACCAGACAAGTGTTTAGTTATTTAAGTATTCTTCAGCTTGCCATGTTGAATACTTTGCTAGTTAGGAATGTATTTTATAAAGTGAGTCTTCATTTTGGTTCCCAGTTTTAAATACCATGAAATTCCTGGCTCTCGGTAAGTGAAAGGCCATCACTTTACAGAAACTGAGTTTCTTTAAAGCACCCACAGTTAGACACTAAAAGCTGATGCACTGTAGGATGACTTGTTCATTTTAAAAACCAGTAGTTTACTGGTGACCTTATCTTCACAGGTAACAATGCTGGAAAGCAGAGGAATGGAGGAACACCCAAGTCTAACTTGCCTGATTTGCTCTCTGCAATTTATTCCCATTTGGCCTTACGTGCTGAATATTCATCCACTGTGAAGCAATTCTCTCTCTGCACCTCTCCAGCTTAATGCTATTGCCTCTGCTCTACAATGGGACCTTCTTTGCTGAGCCCAGCTGGTTGGCAGATCTGCAGCTCCCGCAGTGTGATGTATGGGCTTTCGTTGCAGGCAGGGCCTTGCCCTCCACTCTTTGACCCCTTCCCTCATACAAGTATGTCAGGAGTCCAAGCAAATATAACCTGATTCCACAAGATTGAGAAATCTGAAGTTTGGACTAGGAAGATATACCAGTTGGTTCAGCTTTCTGGTGCCATCTATTGTATGTTCAGATTACATACGTAGTAAGTTATTGAGACACTAAATCAATCTCTGTCCCTTTCCAGCTATTGAATCTTAAACAGCTCGGGGATCACAGGGTTGTTGTGAAACCTTTTTATACACTCAGCTGACCCTGACTGGTTCTGATGCCTCAGACTTTCTGCTGTCAAACACACCAGCAGTAAACACGCACCACAGCTGCTGCTGGAAGTATCTGTATCACGCACTCCCTCTGTCTTGCCTGCTGCTCCTAAACAACTCTCTTCTCAGAATTCTCCTGACCTCAACCTAGGGCCTGCAGTAAATGCAGTAAAACCTTGGCTGACAATGTTGCTTTCAGCTGGTGGGATTCTGAAAAAAAGGAAACCACAAAAAGCACAAATATGGCCAATATCTACGGACAGCAGAAATGAGATAAAGAATTAAGAACTCTCTCCATACAATAGGGACCTCCCAAACCCTTATCTGGTAGGGAAGTGTGAAGCTTTACTGAGTGCCTGGCACCACGAATTGGGGTACCTGACAGAGAATGCAGATCCAACCTTGTGAAAAGTCCATTTTACACAAAATTCCCTTTCACAAATTCTCTGGTGGACTCTGAGCACCTAAATCAATAACCCACTGCTTGGCGCTGAAAGTGCTAGGAGCTTGGGAGATGGCATTGGATAACTGCCTTGTTCTTACACTTCTCCCTGAGCATCCTTTAATGATCACTATCAGGAATAGAATACTGTATCAGCTGTCTCTTTGCTCTGACCCAGAAAGACTGTAATTATATTGATCATGGTACTTTTAATTTGAGCCTTCTACTTTCATATGCACACTTAGGGGCCAGCTTGCTTTCTCCAGTGCTGTTGATGTCTACAGATCCCAAAACACTCTGCAAGGTGTGTGTATTTCAAATGTTGACTAAGCATGCATGCTTACATACATCAGAAAGATACAAATTTTTGAAATCATAGTGCCATCTGAAGTTGCGCTGCAGTCACACTTACCTGTGTTAAATTAAGGTTTATAACTCAAAAATAAGAAAGGAAAAGGAAGAGTTATACTGCATCTCTTAGAAACTTCTACAGAAAAGGCTAAGCCCTGGAAGGTAGTTACACAGAAGATGAAGGCACCATACAGAAGTTGCTTCAGGGGAAATGACATCTGAATATAAAAAAACCCCACAACTTTACCATGAGAACAATTAAACATTGAAATAGGTTATCCAGGGAAATGGGAGAATATCCCTCGCTGGCAATATTCAAACTGCTTGACAGGATGCCTGGATAATATAATCTAAGGTCCTGCTTTGAAAAGAACATTGTACAAGTTCTCCAGAGGTCCCTTCCAACCTAGACTTTTCAATGTATTCTACAGTTGTCATGTATTTGAAGATTTTTGTAGCCCTCCAGCCTTTTTAAAAATGATTCTTTGCATGTAATCAGCTCATCTTGCAAATACTTCAGCAATACTGCAATTTACTGGAACTTCATAATAAGCAGGCAATGCTTTGAAAAGTTGCTGTACAGTATTCTATCAAATATTTTTCCACCACTCAGCATGACAGTAACATCAACAGAGTGAAGAAATTAAAATCTACTTGTCTGGCAAATGAAAGAGAATCATCTCATTCCTTCCTGTATCTGCAAAGATGGCTGCATATATGACCTTTCCCTCTCCTTACTGATGTAGGACTGTAAACCTCTCAGTAACAACATCTATTCTGGCATCTTGGGTTGAAGACTGACAGGTTCTCCTTGAAGATAGTAGGAGTGGGAACCCTTAGACCCTAGACCTTGAAGATATATTGAGGCACCTAACAGGATTTCTAAAGTCAGCTGAATATCTTATTCCTAGCAATTATCAGGTATTAGATACTGTAGAAGTTTGTGTTGAAAAGCATTTCTGAATTTTTAAATTATTACCTTAAGAAAAGCCAAAATCCCTTGCAGGCAGTAAGAATGAACCATGAAGACCAGTGTCTAGGACGAGTGCCACAGAATCACAGAATGGCAAGGGTTGGAAGGGACCTCGGGAGATCACCTAGTCCAATCCCCCTGCTAAAGCAGGTTCTCCTAGAGCATGTTACACAGGACTTCATCCAGGCAGGCTTTGAATATCTCCAGAGAAGGAGACTCCACAACCCCCCTGGGCAGCCTGTTCCAGTGCTCTGTCACCCTCAGAGTAAAGTAGTTCTTCCTCATATTCTACTGAAACCTCTTATGCTTCAGTTTGTGCCCATTGCCCCTTGTCCTGTTGCTGGACACCACTGCAAAGAGTCTGGCTCCGTCCTCGTGACTTCCACCCTTAAGATATCTGTATGTGTTGATGAGACCCCGTCTCAGTCTTCTCTTCTTCAGGCTGAACAAGCCCAACTCTCTCAGCCTTTCCTCATAGGGGAGATGCTCCAATCCCTTTGTCATCCTTGTTGCTCTTCTCTGAACTCTTTCTAGGAGTTCCTCATCTTTCTTGAACTGGGGAGCCCAGAACTGGACACAGTACTCCAGGTGGGGTCTCACCAGAGCAGAGTAGAGGGGGAGGATAACCTCCCTCGACCTGCTGGCCATGTTCCTCTTAATGCACCCCAGGATCACCTAAAGGAGTGATCAGACCCAAGCTAGTACAGATCCTGATGAGTCTACCAAAGGTTCCTAAGTCATTATTTTGAGTCTAAAATAAAAATTCCAGGCAGGAGATGCTAAGCCGAACTTCTCAGTGCAAATGGAAATCTTGCCATCAGCTATCTGCAAACCAGAGTTGATGGTAGTCTTTGAGTTGACATTCAGGTGGCACAGGTTTTGAAGTAAACCCAACTGAGCAACTTCTGCAAGAATATTCCTTGTGCACAGACCCCTAGGCTTCCTTTGTGTTAATGTACAAGGTTCACATCATTTGCTGCAGATCCAGATTTAAGGGTTTGGATTTACGTAAAGTTAGAGGGGGAAAAAAAAAATCAGAAAAAGCTAATTGCAAATCAGTCTCGTGAATTCTAAAACACCAACAGTGTATCCACTACCCAGATTGGACTGGAAATTCAAAGGCATGCATATGGAAAGAGCATTTTATTCAACAACATTGTTTAGAAAAAACAAAGATTGATATGCTTGTCACCTCCACATTAAACCCGGGGAGAAAGGATTACCGAAAAACCATGCTGAAACAGGAAATATTGTCACACAATTTAAATATTAGAAGAGGTAAAAACAGTTCTGCTACTGAAGAAGGTCACTGAAGGTGGCAGTTAGGAGCAAGAACTTCAGAAACAAGTGCAGAAATTGAAATATCTTCTCTGCTATCCATTACTGGGGAGAGTTTAGGAAAAGTTCTTTTTGAACAGGAAAAGCCATTTCACGATCAGTACACAAAGTTGCTCCCACCTTGTCTTGGACTGCATAATACACTCTGTATGCCCTCAGGCCACACAGCTTTGGTGATTTGTTGTTGATATGTACTTCAAAATACAGAGCTGTTCAGTTCATCAGTTACAAAACTGGTGACTCAAAAAAAAAAGTCTTGGTTTGACAGTTAGCGCTGGCCAATATAGAAGGCATGGCTCTTGAATTTGGAGTCATGATAGCATCACAAGGGCATAATTTTCCCAGCTGTAGTTGCCAGCACCATCATGAAGCTGCATAGTCTTTGGTGTAATGTCAAGTCAAGCTGCTGGCCCACATTGCCTGCTATGAACTCTCTGTAATAATCATACCTTCTGGCTGGACTGTTTCTGACTGAATATATCAAACCTGTGCTGCAACTGGATCTGAATGCCAAAATAATAATAACCACCAAAACATAAGGAGAGAGGGAAGCAGCAATCCTTATAGTTTTGAAGGCTGCTCTTCAAATCTGTTCATGTATTTCAAGTGATAGTAACAGCCACCCTCAGGCCTAAACACATGTACCAGAGGCAATACTTGGTTGTTCACATAGTATTCACATGTCATCACAAAATGCTTCACATACTGCAATTTAAGTCTTAAAGTAGATGGATCCCAGTTTATTCTTAACATACATATATTTATTATGAGACTCTCACTCTTTCACCACTTAGTACTGGTTGTTCTCATAAATTACATATAGACTAGCTGGTAGTGTAGCTCTTCAGTTGGTTTCACATGATATTTTTGTAGGGACTAAGCCTTTAGTTCTCCTTCTAATGATACTTACAAAAAACAAAGGCTATATTTCCAAAGAATTAGAAAAAGGTAGTCTAGGAAAACTTAAATAGGAATAGAAGTACTGTCAGCATAACACTGTGAATCTTCAGAAAAAAACAGATAGACTTTACGTTATATTTTCACACTCAGCATGCAATAGAAAATGGTTACCTGAGCTCCACCTCCCTGCAAGAACATGGCTTCAACAACTATCACTCACCTTTATTGTGCCACATACATCCAAAATAAATGGATAAACCATTTCTATTTGATTCCTTGAAATACAGCAAGAAGTAGTTTCCTTTTTCATCGGATATCTGTGCAAGCTACCATTAGAAATATCTGCGCTGGAGGTTTATGCTCTGTGGTGGAGGAACAAAACAGTATAGAGATCTGCAGAAGGCCAAGGATACTTACCTTTTGCTTTCCCCCAAAAGTGAGGCAGCCACCTCTAAAATGCATAGGATGGATATAAGCTGCAGCATAACATGCATGCTTCTCATTTTGTAGCTGAATAGACAACAGTTGTCATGACTGAATTTGTACTTTCTTAATTTGTCCCTTTTGTTATTTATTACCAAGAGAACAAACAAAAAGCAGTGCTTACTGAAGAATGCCAGTTACTGGCCAAAACTGACTTACGGTAAGCACTCTAAAGTCCACTTTTCAGAAAATTCCACTTTTTCCTGCATGGAGACTGGGAAATAGTGTAAAGTAGTTTCAAGATTAAAAAAAAAAAGTATTTTTGTTTACTAGTACCTTTTAAAGATGGGAATAACATTTTCTATTTCATTAGAGAACTGTTAGCTGCCTAGTAAAAAGCTGTCACAGCAGTTACTCATGTAGGGAACAAATAGTTTCTAAAGCAGAGCTATTTACAAGAGCAAGTTCAGCATCTAACATCTTTGGAATCCTCGTTTGGAGTATTGGAGGAATAAAGTCCCAAGATTCCTTTTTCTTCCTCCCCTAGCCAATATAAAAAACAACACACAATTTTTGTGGTTTTGAAGGAGGCTAAAGCTCTTCTAGCTTTCACTCTGTCACCAAAACCCAAACCACAAGCTAGCTCTCTAGAAGGGCATTCCTATTCAGTAGTTTGCTGTAATCCAGACTTAAGGCACTATGTGTTGGACACAGCCACAAGACAGAAGTAACTATAAGCAACGTGCTGTTTAGCTGTGAAGAATTAAGTATCTGAATGCAAGCTTAAAATAATCATCTAGTATAAGTATACTCCAAATTACCACGGGTAAGTAAAAGTTTACTTCTAGTTTTTTCTATTCCTTCAGTTTTGTGGCAAGGAGAGGGGAGGGAGTGGAATAGGGCAGACAATTTTTTTCCCTAGTGAATCCTTGATTTAAGATAATTTCATGTAGACAAACTTAAACCTGATGCATTCTCAGTCCAGCTTGATGAGTCCAGTTGCACTAAAGTAATTTGTTGAGCAAGAATGCAAGACACAGACACTACACTTCATGGTTCTTTAAGAAAAGAGATTAAGTCAGAGTTAACAGTTATTTAAACTAAGATAGCAGACCAGAAAGCATCTTTGGCCAGCTTGTAAGAGATCCTGCTAACCAGCTTTTAGTGATCATCCTGACAGCTATTTCAAAACTCCAGCATAGTAGGACTTAATTTTAGCTTGACCAGCAAATGGTCACTTACATGCTTAACTCAAATATTGAGAACCATATTCCTTCAATCAAGACCAAGACAATAAATTGGTTTTTTTTAGTTCTAATGGTATCTTTGAATACCAAATTACATATTGACATGCAGCCAAAACAAAGGTCAGGAAACCCCCCCAGTGATTTTCTGTGAAACACCATAAGGCCCATAGTTCAAGCTGGATAACTCCATTCCAATGTGTTGTTTTCAAGCCCTTAATCATACCAATCAAATGGTATTAAAAATAAGCAAGCAAGCACCCACCTGTATTAAAGGAGTTATAAAATTTGCTCTGGACATGAGCTAAGTGTTCTAATTAACTTAGTTTTCCCAGCATCAGTTTAGACCTCCTGCAAAGCTGGAATAAATAAGTTGATTTAATGAAACTTCTGAATGCAATGCAATGTAAGTACCTAGCTTCCATGGTCCTGCAGAAGGGAGCAAGAAAGTATCTTTAGTAGTTGCAAACTCAGTCTGAGCAGCTAATGGGATGAGTTTCTAGTGACAGTTTACTGTCAGCTGGGGATGTTATTTTTTTTTACTGTGGGGCAGCATTTGTTGAACAGGCCTGATGCAACAGAAGCTACAGAAAGACTCAAGACCTTGCTATCAGACAGCTATAGTAAGAACCCATGAGAAACAATTCTTAACAGGCTCTGAACTCCTAGTATCAACTAGACCAGAAGTCTGAGTTACAGAGGACAGAATCAACAGACATTTGTTTGGTATGAAGAGTTGCTTCTTTTTAATGTCATTAGGTAACATTACTTGGGATACTACAGTTTTATGTAACAGTGTAACATCCATAAATTTCTACATTTCCAGTTTGAGACAAATAATACTTAAATTCATAGCATTTTTTGCATTACAGAAAGTGCAAGAGAGGTTTATATACAAGATTAATTGCATGACTGGCTGAATTGGATACTAAGGCTGTATTCAAGTTGACTTTCTTAGCTCTCCAGTTCAGCAACTGCTTAGGCATCTGATTTAACAATACTATTTCAAGTTTACACTTAGCATTAACAGAAAAACCTCTGGGCACATCAACCATCACCACTGGCCAAGAATGTAGCTGTTACAGTCAGTTATAACCAACTGATTTAGAGATCTGTTAGTAAAGAGGTTCTTTAGAAAAGGCACAGTTTTCAAGAGATTGAGAACTACCTCACGTTAATGGCACAGAGGTGGTCCATCTGTTCACAAGGAATCTAGGCATGGAGTGAAGCCATGATTGTCTTTTTGCTTTCTAACATACTGGAAATGTGCCACACTACACCATGTGACAACTCAAACTGGGTAACATCAGGGACATTCACCAAGATATATGCAAGAGGCCTCTCTGCTTGTTCCACTTGTCTGCCAAGCCACCTTAAAAGTGTAATCCTAGTAGATTTCCCTCCCTGAAAGAAAAAGTTATATTAGCACCAAGACAACAGTTAGTGTCTGTGACTACCTCAGCATTCTGCAGTAAGTGTTTCAGCTTATCCGACCCTACAGTGTAGACCCCTAGTGCTCAGGACCCTAGCAGTTTTATTACAGATGCCAGAGTTAGTCCCTTTATTACACATTTATGGCAGAATGATAATTTTACTATTAGTTAAATATGCAAGTATTGGAATTTCCCCCCCACCATACAGTTTACATCTTTGTGGCTCAGAGACCAAGTCATATGTCCAGTCACCAATTAGAACTGAGTAGCATCCACTTAACTTTACAACTGGCTGCTGTTGTGGTAACAGGCAATTGACCTAGTTGTTTAAGGTGTGGAGTTTTAACTACTAATTCAATTCCCTTACATGAAAGCAACACTTCTTTCCCAGGTACATTCAGTTCCAATATTTTAGGACAGTAAGTGCTACAGAAAGAGGAATTGTGATGACCATGTTTACAAGACACATGACTTCGTGTTGCTAAGCTCTTTTGGGGAAGATTGCAAAGAACTAAAGTAAAGTTAACATCCGCCAATTTGAATGTGGGTCTCCAGCATGAGTCCAACTTTCCATTTGCTTTGCCCTGAATTATCATCTTCACAGCATGTTCTTTGAGGGTTCGTGTTTCAATCCACTTGGACACGTTTTAGATTACAGACATCATGGAACGGCAGCAAGAGTGGCAGACAGCAAAGTGAAACGAGTAGAAAAATCATGTTGAGAAGAGGTCCAGTTATTCCGTTTTTCCTTTTCTGGTTATGCCTAGTATGATGAAAAGGACTTAGGGTTAGGATGGCTACAAGTTAATTTTATTGTTTCAACTAATTTAAAGCCACTGAGAACAAAACTAAAGCAATAAATAGCAACATTTGCTGTCTGTTAGAAGCCAGACAGTATTTCAGGGGAAGACTTAGAGATGTGTCAGAGGAACAGATTTGCTAGTTTGACAGTTCACGTTCTCTAGTCAATAGTACAAAAGCTGGAGTTACCGTTAGTTTTTAGTGACAAAAGCACTCAAAATGGCCCCTACTCTGTTTTTAACTCCAGTTCACCCAGAGTACAAACTTATATTCATTTAGGGGACTAACTTCAGAAAGCTGTTTGGGGCACTGTGCGTTAACACTCTCCTAAAGAGATATCTGCAGGAATTTGGTCATCCCCCCTGAGTTTTGCAGCACGTATTTACTCACTAACTTTCCTCAAGGAAAGAAAATCCAGATCTATTGTGGCCTTGAAATTTAAGTCCATGGAATAACAAAGTCTTTATTTGTAAGGAAGTGAAGCTGGCTAAGCTTATCCAGAATGCAGCTATGTACAGAGTACATGAGTAGAGGTACTCTAGCAGAAGTGTTCTTCTAGGGACTGTTTACCATACGTCAGAGGAACATTAGAGTTAAGCCAGTGTAGCTTTTAGCCAGCTCTTTACCAAAGGTTTTCTGAATCAATTTCAGAGAATTAAGTAGGTTGTCTTATTAGTGGAAGGCTTACCTGATCTATGCAAATGGGTTACCAAAAGGATCACCAAAAGGACCAGAAGGTGGTTTCTGAGATTCCTTTAAGGAAAGAGAGATCACAGCCTGTTAGTGGATTTTCAGGTTTTCATGAGATTTACTCTGTGTGGCTGTTTCAGCTAGCTCCTGTTCCAAACACCTTCTGGAAAGACTACTGTAGAGACCCTGCTGAGTACGTATTAACTGTACTGCTTTCACAGGAGAAAAAGGTCTCTAAAGGCATGTCAGCAATTATCCTAGTCTGAGGCAAGGTTTCTTTCAGAAAAGCCATGTGTGCTTACTGAAGACTCATTTGGAGCTGAGCCAGTATATTCATGATGAGGTCTGTTTTAGCCAAGTGCTAGATATCTTAAGTCAACATTCTGGAACTGATCCACAGTTTCCACCAAGGGCTTCAAGTGCTATATCCCAAATAGAGAGATATGGTTAAGCCACTTTGCCCCTCAGGAGGTACTGAAGGGTAAGTATAACTAAAGTGGAAGACTTCTGCAGCTACATTATTTTACCATTTTTTTGTAGAAGCTCCCACTACTGAAGAACTTCCTGCTAGGGCTTGCAGCTCGGGGAACCAGTTATGGGCTCAAGCCAAATGGAGTCATATTTTGTTAGCCTTCTTGCAACAAATTCCCTCTGTTAGATTAAACATTAGCCTCAGACATGCAAGAAACTTTGTTCCGCTGGCCTCTAAAGCCAGAACTAAGCCAGTGCTCAAGCACAGGCCCCCTGTTGTTAAGGAGAAAGAAAGGTTGGGTGTTCTTTTGGTTTTTTTTTTTTTCCCCACTACTTACAGATGAGGCACTGAAAAGGTCTGGTTTAGCTTGACTTTCAAACAGGCCATCAGCTGGCAGCACACTTTGTCGGGGAACAGGCTTTGGTGGTTCTAAGGAAAAGAGACATACTGCTATAATCACTTAACAGCTTTAACAAGTACTCAGCCCTGCCTATATAGCAGCACCAAAACTCATCTAATAAGATACAGAAAAACCACACATGGAAGTTGCTTTGAGTGACCTCTGAATTTTATCTCCTCATGACACTTAAGCTAAATGTGACTTCTAATACTGTACATACCTAGTTTACCTCATTCTAATCAAGTAGTTTAGGCACTAGGTGTCAGTATTTGGCCACTAACATTGATCAACTCTGTAACATTATTAGGGGAGACAGTACTTCAACTCTCTGTTTCAGTAACCATTACATAAAATTTTTAGTTTTATCAGAGAAGACTAGTGATCAGCCATCACAATCCCTGAGCAGCTATCCAGGCAGAAGAAAAAAAATTTAAAAAAAAAGATGTTACCAGTCATTTTGGCAGACAGCTTGCTAGCTTCCATGTCATCATGATCTGTACTAGCTTGAGGAATGCCTACTTTACTACCAAAATAATTGCTGAAAGCTCCAGAAGCACCTGAAAGGCTTTGCTGCTCTCCTCTCCTTGCTGGTACTGCAGGTGGCTTTGTCAGCTGGAAGTCTTTAAACATTTCCTTGACATCTTTCATCTCTTTATCACCAAGCGGATCCAGAGCAATAAAAGCATCACTCTCTTTCTTGGATAGCTCCCTCTGAGGTGCAGTTCTAGGTGGTGGCTGAGGTGGACTAGTTGTTGTTGACATGGAAGGCAGGACAGATGGTATCTGAGCAGGTAGAGTTGAAGATGGGAACACACTACTCTGGAAGGGGTTTACAGCACTGGATGACTGTGCCCATGAACTGGATGGAACTTGTGCTGCCTGTGCCCAGAGACCAGAGGGCTGAGAGGCTGCAGGACCAAAAGATGCAGGCTGACTCCAGCTTGGCACTGCTTGAGTACCAAAGGCAAGTGACTGAGTAAATCCTGTAGGCTGAGCAGGCATCATAGACCCAGGGAAGACTGATGCAGCCTGAGTGAAGGCAGGTGTCTGTGCACTCCATGGTGATGAAGTTACTGGCAAGCCACCTGGGGGGAGATTGTTGTTACACAGCACTTCAGTGATCTGAAGACCTCAAGCAGGAGTGTATCAATTACACTGAGGGTGCCAGCAAAACAATTTTCATGTGCTGTTTGCAAAAAATCAATTAATTTACACTTGATTAAGTAATTTGGGGGGAGGGGAGAAGGGGTTTAACATTTTTTACTTTGCTCCATTTCAGTCCTCAAAGAACAGAATTGAGGTTGCTGTAGCAGAAGGAGGAACCTAGTTAGTCCTAGCACAGAAGTGACAAATGCATTTGCCATATAGTTACTTCTGTGTAAATTATTAAGATTCTGCAACAGTGTTAACCCTAGCATCCCAAGTTGTGCTTGGCTCACTTGAACCTGAAGCAGCAATCTTCTGTCAAAGTTTAAGTAAAAAAAAAAAAAACCGTTCCAGTTAAGGATGCAGAGTTTAGGCCTCTATACACAAAACTTAATTGGTAAGGGTAGACAGCACATGGATTAAATCATGCATGGCAATACACGTGAAGTAAAGGAAAACTGGAACTCATGTTTTGGTGATAGCAGATATCTTAAACTGGAGCACGACCCTCACTTTGTGAACTAACCTAGACCAGCCAATGGAGGTGCTGTGGTAGAACTGGTTTTGAAGAGGTCCAGTGGACTAGTTGGCACAGGTCCTGTTTGTGCCACTGAGGTCAAGCTAAGGCTCTCCGTAATCGGCACAAAGAGGTTTGAGCTAAATAAGTCATTCGATGCAGTCTGGAAAGAAAAAAAGCTTTGTGAGATTGAGTGGCAAAACACACGCTATCAAGGCTTCCTAGTCCAGAGCTACAAGCATTTATTTCAGCTAGAGCAGAGCAGGGAGCTTTGATGTACCCTTTAGAGGCCGAGTATAAGAGTCTCAAACTTCACCATTTTGTTCATGCTGACTGAGATGCATGGCATTAATTAGGTATGATATATAGTAGTCACAATTCAACAGCAGAAGAATAAGACTTAAAGTGACTGAATTATTTGCTATCGTAATGAGCTTCCCTCTCCCCCCCACACCCCTAAGCACTCCTGCGCAGTCTGCAGTGACCCCTGCAGTTGTGGTAAGGTCAGCAACATAGTTCTGCATCATTTGAGTGCAAGACAAATGCAGCCACCCTGTATCTAATCAGGCAAGTCACTGAGATTGCCCTCAGTAGGCAGGTAGTGAGAAACTACACAGGTTTCTGTAAGCTAGTATTAGCATCTCATTATTATGAAACTACAGGCTGATGGGCATGGAGCTCTCCTAACAGGTTCTGGCATTATATCAAGCACCAATATACATGGCAGCAATACTTACCAGACCTTTACAGAAGTATGGCAGCATTAAGGAAAAGATATATAATTTAGTGACCATAGCTACTATGAAGCATTCATGAATGTTAGACTGTACTGTGGCTGCAGAGAGGTTAGAGTAAGCATGGCAGGTAGAAGAGAAGTAAATGTGTATTGAAGCTGTTTAGCCAGTTACACAGTGTGAAAAAAAAAAAAAAAAAAAAAAGAGAGAAACTGGGATGAAGAAGCTTTTAAATAAGAGCATGCATATCACCATTAGTGACTCGAACATTGTTCACCTTGATAGACCTCCTTCCTCTTCCTGGCTTGGTACTTTGTGGCGGTGGGCTAATTGTTATAGACTCATGTGACATGAGCTGGATAGTGCTTTCAGAATCCAGCTTTATTCCATTCTGCAGAGATACTCCTTTGGAAGAACCTTCCGCAAACAGGTTTGACGGGGCTTTAACAAAGCCGTTCCGTTCTCTCTCTGGTACCCCATTTGAAGTTCTTGCTGCAGGTGACTTACTCTCAAGTGGCCACTGGGTTGTTAGTGCTTCTCGTTTGCCAGATCTGTTAGAAATCTGGTCAAACTCTTTACCAAAGTAGTCAATATCACCATTTGAAGCACCATTACCCACTGGTGTTAAGGTACTCAGACTTTCCTTCTTCTGATCAGCAGATTTTAGAGAATCAAATGAAGGCAGTGCAGATTGGTCTGTCTGTGTGAAAGGATCATCACTGAAAGGGTCTGGATTAGGCGTGGGAAAGAAGCTGAGATTGGTAGAGAAAGAACTCTCAGGCAAGAAGGGTGGCTGTGGCTTTGGTTGTGGAAGAGAGGCTGTGATGCCATTCAAGAAGAGATCGTCTTTTACAAAAGTCTGTTTGGTCTCAATTTCAGAATTTAGATCCACTAACAGAATCTCTTTAGCTTCCTATTTGTTCAGAAAGAAAAAGAAAGTTAGTTTTCTGTGGGGCTTGCTGCATAGTACACAAGCTCAAGGAAAACAGCTGCAATACATTATACTAATAAGTATTCATTGTCACAGTGAAGTTGCACTAAAGCTTAATTTTATAAGTCATTAAAGCAAGCACTGCTGTCTGTGGTCAAATCACAGCTACTTAGTTTCAGAAACTCAGTGTTAAAAGCACCTGTTTTAAGATCCCTTAGTTAAACGTCAGATGCTCATTCTACAGCCTAGAGTCATTAAGCACTAATTACACCTAGACTTTCACTTGAGTCAAGAACCCCTGTTTGAGTTTTAGTCCCTTTTTGACAAATTGTGAAATCACACTGCCTTAGTTTGACTTCAAGTTGCAGTCTCAGCTTTGGAGTAAGGTTAGAGAGCTATCTGGCAGTGGAACGTGTTAACATGCCACCTCTCCACCAAGCAGGCAGTAGAAGGGTAAGACCCAGTCACTAGCTGGATTGACAGCACCAATTGTATCATGGCTGATGGTGGCTTACGGTGCTTAGAATAAACCAGTAAGATTTTTGGGGTCATACTGATTTATGATAAGGCTTATGCACACTTTTGTGGAGTTAGGCCACATCTTGAGCTAGGGCTGCTCATCTCGAATGGCCAGGAGTCCACTCTGAGGGACTTACTTAAAGGATTCACTTGGCAATAAAATGAGCTTCAGCTTTAAAGGTCTTTAGCAGAGTTTCTGTAGCAGCTCTTATAGCAGCAGAGGCATGCACTGCTAGTACATATTTCTAAGATATCTGACTAGAGAGGTGGGCTCATGCAAACCTCATGAAGTTCCACAAGGCCAAGTGTAAGGTCCCACAATTGGATCAGGGCAATCCCAAACATGGATACAGGCTGGGTGATGTGTGGATTGAGACAAGCACTGTGGGTAAGCACCTGATGGTATTGGTGGATGGAAAACTGAATGTGAGCTGGCAGTGTGCACTCACAGCCCCAAAAGCCAATTGCATCCTGGGCTGCATCAAAAGAAATGTGGCCAGCAAATCAAGGGAGATGATCCTTCCCCTCTACTCTACTCTTGTGAGACCCCACCTGGAGTACCATATTCAGCTCTGGGGCCTCCAGCATAAGAAGGACATGGACCTGCTTGAACAGGTCCAAAGGAGGGCCACAAAGTTAATCAGGAGCTGGAGCACACCCCTGTGAGGACAGGCTGAGAGAGCTGGGGTTGTTTAGCATAAAGAGAAGAGAAAGCTCTGGGGACATCTTATAGCAGCTTTCCAGTACTTAATGGGGGCCTACAGGAAAGTTGGAGAGGGACTTTTTAGCAGGGCATGTAGTGATAGGACAAGGTGTAGTGGTTTTAAACTGAGAGAGGGTGGGTTTAGATTAGAGATATTGGGAAGAAATTCTTTACTGTGAGGGTGGTGAGACACTGGAAGTTGTCCAGACAAATTGTAGATGCCTCCTCTGTGGAAGCATTCAAAGCTATGTTGGATGCGGCTTTGAGGAACCAGATGTCCCTGCCATGTCCCTGTCGGTGATGGGGAGGTTGAAACTAGATGATCTTTAAGGTCCCTTCCAACCCAAATCCATTCTATGAATCTATGACTAACAATACAGGATTATCTCAGTCATGCAGTCTCAAGCAAACTCTGCTGGATAAGAATGACATTAGCCACTCTAGTTAGTAATCAGATATTATTATAGCCCTAAGACACTAGCACACCAATTATAGATGTCTCAATGAAACTAGAAACCAGGGCTAAGAAAGTAAAACTAGATCTTATTACTAGGACAAAGTTTGCTCACAGAGCGAAAACCAAGACAGCTAAGCCAGATTCTACTTACTGTGGGACTGCTCATATCGGGAGGTGTTGACATATCCCCAAACAAGTCCATCTGGTCAACTCCCTTGAAGCCAGAAACATTGAAAGAATTTGTATCTGTTCTTGCAAGAGCAAGAATCAAGCATTACACAGATCTACTGTAAACACATATATAAATTCTGCATTTCCCACACAGTGTGGAGACAGACAGTTATGAACTTCTCAATATCATCAGCATAAAGTTCTAAAATTTAACCTACCAGTTTCATTTTGTCAGCTTGATCAGCAGGTAGTGCTTCGCTACCATTCTGTAATACATGAATAACAGCATCAGCAACAATTGGAATATCAAAATTTGCGTTAAGCAAGGGACTTGCAGGCTTCAAAGAGTAAGCAATGGAAAGAGGAAGTTTGGGGGAGATCACTACTCAGTATTAGTTCTGTAGGCCCCTTTTACTCCCATTTCAATGTAATTGGCCATCTGCCATTGCCTGCATAAGGCTGGCAATGTAAAGAAAGTCAAAGCTAGTTCTGTTGTGGCAGCATACCTAATGAAGTGAGGCTGAGTTGGAATGACTTACCTCAGTCATACTTGCTTCTTCACTCTAAAGGAGAAAGGAAGGCTTTTAGTACCTAGACATTAATGTGATTATCCAAAGCCTCTCACTTCAGAGAGCTTACCAGATCTAGGATGTAATCAAACTGTTGGTACAACTATGAACCAATAGCTTCAAGTGATCCTGGATTTAGACAGACCTCAGTGTCAAGTATGAGAGGAGCCCAAAAGCCAAGCCAAAGCTGAAGCAAGCTTTATTTATAGAAACTGCATTAGTCTGCGTAGACTTTTACTCACCTGTTTCTTGTCTTCTTCCTTCTTCTTCATATTGTATATTAGTTGGAAGAGGTCCTTAAGATCAACGACTAGAGGCTCAGCCTGAAAAAGCATGTATATTTTAGGCATGTATTACCTCACAGCTTGCTTCAGTAGAAGTCCAGGGAGCAGCAAGCCAAACTTTCCTAAATGGTGCAACAGTAATGTTGAGATAACAGGAAATGCAAGAGCTTAAAGGATTGTCTGGTCTCCACACAAGAGAGCTTGTGCAGAATCCAAGGGTAATGGAGAACAACCAGCTTATAACTGCCATTGACTCCACAGGGAAAGTGGCTGTATTTGTGCTAAGCCTGCTACGTTTTTGCTAAAAAGCTTGTAGCTCAAGATACAAGTGCATAACAACTCCTAATCATATTCCCTCCAAAGTGCAAAGCTTATCCAAGCTCTCCAGTAGTCTCATGAGGTGAAAGCATTTTGCACCTGTCTGTTTTCTACTAACTCCAACACTGAACCCAGAGAAAGCTTTTTGGCTAATACTACTTTTATTTTAAACAGGATGCAAATAGTAAACCAGCAAGGCAAGCATAAGGTAGATCATCATCACCTCAAATGTGTAAACCTTTAAGTGATATCTGTATCAGGATAAAAATTTAGTGTGGATTAGAAAGGCACTACATTCCCTGCACATGCATTAATGAGAATGTTTTGAGTGGTTGCTGAGATGGTGGCATGTTCAGCTATACTAATTTGGAACTCTTGATTGAGGCATATAGCGGTTATGTCAGTGCCTAGAGTAGGACAAGTCCCCCCCGTTCAGCCACTGCCTTTGGTTCAAGCAGAGAATGCGTTGAACAGTTCTCACTGCTTACATCTGAGCATCATCCTCTACTGATCAAGGGATTTACACGTGCAACTGCAGTAACAGCCATTTCAAGAGTTATCAGCTTTCACAAGTAGTATGGCTGCAGCAGTCTAGAGCTGCAGAATTCTTTACTACTCAGTTAGACAAGTCTGTTAAAAACAACTAACAACAAGTCAAGAGCTGTCTACAGCTTGGCTAAGCTTATAGACTGGCAAGCAGCACCCCACAGTGAAAAGCTCTGAGAGAACAGACTCCACTCCAAAGCATACACAGAAGGCTTTTGTACTTAATCTATAATTCCAGTGAAGCCAATACAACACAGGACTCCGATAAACTAATAAAACATGCTTAGGAGAGGGTGTTACAGCAGTTACTAAAGTCGCAACGTGCTTCAGCAAGGAGCCTCTGATTCCCACCCCAGCGGGTCTGAAGCTGCCAACAGGTTCTTCAGGAGGGCAGGCAGGGATGTGTATGAAGAAATTACTAGCTTTGAAGTCTTGGCTCATCACATCATTATAATGGCTATCATAAAGAACATTATAATGACAAGCTAATAATGATAGATATCTAACTTAAGTTCAGGTCATTTAGGAAGCTGCATAATACTCAGCAGTAATTCCAAGCAACTTGTTTCCAATATTGCTTATACACAGATATTTGGAAGAGACAAACCCTGTGTACAGGTTTCCCCCCTGAAGAAATCCTATTACAGAAGGATCAGAATTCCTCCCAGAAATAACTGTAGGAGGACCAGACCTGCCATTCACTGGCCCCAGAAACAGTACTGCAATTCAGTAAGTCTGTTTTCACCACTGCACAAGACAGAGCATCATGAGGACTAGTGGAGTTCTAACATCATTCCTGTTAATTCTGAGTGAAGCTCTGGCTATTTGACTCAAGAATTAGCATTCTCACTGACAGTAACAGTCCACTGTACAGGAAAGCCCATCACAATGGTTCCATTCATCTCACTAATGACTTCCATGGTGCATAGACATGTTAAACAAGGTAGATCATAGTAAGCAAGGCTACTTGAATATTTTTATTCTGCACTACAGAGAATCTGAACAAGTTATAAAAGCCATTGGTGATACAGCCAATTCCTACTGCCTTCCTCTAGGTGAAGAGCCTATCCATCTGTGGTGGTATTCCTCTATACCTCATAGGGCTACCAGCAAAACACTACGCCCTTATCACATATTAAGTGTTTACACAATAGCATTACTCATAGCAAGTGGAAAAGGGTGTCTGATCCATACCTGTTGTGCTGTTTTTATGGCAAAAAATTGGTGCTGGCCTTCTCCTCCACAAATATAGCCAAAGGCACGATTGTCTGTTACATCACGAGCAATAAAGGAGATCTTGTTTACTGGATGCTCATGCTCTATGACCTAGAATCAAGAAAAAAATAACTACTGGTTTAAATTGCTGGAGACATAATAGCTGCTCTTCTCTGAACTTAGAATCTTTGAGACTGTTAGAAGGCTTCAGTTCAAGACTCAGATTTAGCAGCCTTTGACTAACCACAGTAGGATGTAGCCATCTTTCTGGCAGGAGGCTTCAGCAGTATAACCGATTTCACAAGCCAGTTTTTATACGTGGAAGGAAGGGCACAATGCTCTTAAGGAATCTGGTTCAGATTGGTCTTACTTCCAAGCACCTCACTTGCTTTAGCAATCATATTAAGAGAACTTACCCCAGTTTTCTCATCTATTATCTTGATACCAGAGAGGGAGATGTTCACCCAGATCTTCTGTTTGTGTTGACCCTGGGAACGGGCTGCCACTGCCATTCCCTGAATAGTATAAATAACAAAGTATTGATGAGAATTCTGTTAGACTGAGCTTTAACTTGTTTCCTTACATTCCTCATGAGTCCATGGCTGTGACTGTACTAGTAGAGCTAATCTAGTTATTCCTATGCTACTGTACAGTTAGAGCAGCATTTCTCTTGCAACCTATGCCTAACTAGGTTTGAAGTGATACCTCAGAACTAGATTGTGTTTCCTTTGTAAATGTTTTGGAGCTTAAAAACTTCTTATCTTGGTTTACAAAAATACTGCAGTAGCAGGATCTTTACCAGATTTCCTGACCTGACTGAAGCTATGCAAGTACTCTGTGCTCTAGAAGTAATCATCTTTGTTGCTATAGGGTCTCATTTATTCTTTGGCTTACCTATATCTCTTGGTGTCACTATTGCCACAAGATGCCAACTTGTGCTTTGAGTTCAGTGTTAAACTGCACAGAGTTCCCCCCTCCCCATCCAAAACCCAAGCTCATTATTTGTGATGAAGTTCATGCTATTAGCATCCATATTGGACACCTACAAGAGACCCAAAGGAGCATTCCCAAGCTATTAGAGAAATACTGTCCGTTGAGCAAGGAGTTACAGCTTTAGATGTAACATTCATCTAGGATGGTGCTGTTATTACTATGTTACCATTAAGCCGTATTTGAAGTTGTGCCAAAGTGACCATTTTATCTGCTTTATGAAGGCTACCCTTTTCATTGTATACCAGCTCAAACCCTTACCTTCAGCTTCATCATTGAATCCTGACTCATTTTGTCTCCTCTTGCCTCCGGGACATCATCAATGCCAATCAGTTTAGCTTTGTATCTTACACCATCACCTTTGAATCTGGCCAAGAGAGATTCATCTGTCTTTTCTGGCCCTGGAGACAGAGAGAAGTGTTTTAGTTTTTTTGTTTGTTTAGTTTTTTGTTTTGTTTTCTTTTTAGAGAGAAATGTTGTGGATTTGAGATATTTTAAAAGACATATACATGTTGGTTTTGGCCAAGGTAGAGTTAACTTTCTTTATAGTAACTAGTATGGGACTACGTTTCTGATCTGTGCTGGAAAGAGCACCCCACCACACCAGCGAGGAGGCTGGGGGGGCACAGTCAGGACAGCTGACTCCAACTGACCCAAGGGATGTTCCATACCATGTGATGTCATGCTCAGCATATAAACTGGGGGGACCTGAAGGAAAGGGGAGGGGACCTTCAGAGTGATGGCATTTGTCTTCTCAAGTAGCTGTTACATATGGAGCCCTGCTTTCCTGGTGATGGCTGGACACCTACCTGCTGATGGGAAGTAGGGAGTGAATTCCTTCTTTTTCTTCGCTTGTGTGTGCAGTTTTTCCTTTACCTATTAAACCATCTTTATCTCAACCCGTGAGTTTTCTCATTTTTACCCTTCCAGTTCTCTCCCCCCCATACCACCTAGGGAGAGTGAGTGGGTGGCTATGTGGGACTCAGTTGCCAACTGGTGTTAAACCACAACATCACATAGGTACATATTAAAACTGTCCCTTGTGTATAGCTGACTAACAACCCCTAGTCCTTCCAGTACTGTGTGCACTGCAGGACAGTTACTCCTTTAAGGTTGCAGTGCTCTTGCAGAATCTGGCCTCAGTTCAAAGAGTGGACCCCAGTGCTTAATATCTGGGGACTTCAGAACAATTGTTTGCCACATAAAAGGCTGAAATACTTCTAGACAACAGTAAAGTACATATAAGTGCTAAGTGAAAACTCCAAGCAGAAGTTGTACCTCCCAGGGCCATACAGGATGCTCAGTAAGCCTTTTGGATGTTAGCCCCTAGTTCTGGTGTAGTCAGATCTGTGTGCAAGAATCTCCTCATCCCTGTGCTAGAACTTCCTATCAGCACAATCATTTCCACAAGTCCTGGTACCCCCACCCGTGTAATCACTTGGATTTTAGCTATATTTGCCATTTCTACTGTTCCCACTACTTCTCAAGACTGCTTGGTTTTCTTCTCTGCATGGTCAACATACACTGAGTGTGTACCTAGGTATGTATTTCTCTATGAGGTAATTATATTTACGTGACCTAATCTATCAAAAAAATCTATTATTGATCTATGATAACTCTCATGAAATTAGTTTTCTAGCTTCTCTGGACTAGAATCTGTATTCATGTCCAGCACATCACTCCCTCTTGGGAGGAAGCAAGTTCAGGTTCAGACTGACAGCTACCTAAATTGTCCTGGGTCTGGTCACCTCCTCTGGAGGCTTTCACTTCTCTGGGCTTTTGGTGACTTATTGGGCTCAGAAAATGAGTCATTTAACAAGTGGAACTGAGAGCTTTAGAACAAAACCTTTCAAGCTAAAAGTCTGCCTTCTGGTTTGATTTATTTTACTAGCTTACTTACCCACTCCTCCAGTAAGCTTGAAACCTCGGATTTAGTTAAACTATGCTGTGAGAGTGGTCTTAGTTTTAGGTAAGTGCAAGATATTAAGGACACTGACTAGAGTTGGTGCTCAAGAGGCAAGAGGATGTGCTCTTACCTTTCTTTTTTTCCTTCTTTGAAGGTTGTGCTTTTGGTAGAGGTTGTTGCTCAGGCTGGCTGTTGATAGTAGTAGCTTCAGCTTCAGTAGACATGATGAGATGGTCGTCAGCTGTGCTTGCTGTAGTTTTTAAAAGGCCAAATAACAATCAGTGGGCAGACATAATATTTTTCCTTGAAGAAGAAATATTCTTATTAGACCTGTTAGTCCTGTTTTGTTCTACTGAACACTGAAGCCCACTAATGCCTGAAAGTTTTAGTAGTGATCACATAGGAAGTCTGACTCACCGTCTGTTCATCTCAGGCTATGGAAAGCATGAAGTTATGGCCAATAGGTGATGAACCCTCACCTCAATAATACCTAATCAGTAGATCACACTGACCTACATCCACAGTCTGTACTTGCATCACCCTGTTTTAGTCTGTCAACCTTTAGCTTTTTACCCTTTAAAGCTATTTATAGAACCTCAGATATTTTTATCTATTGTCCTTCAGCACTGCCAGCTGTATCTCTGGAGCAGGAGAGAATGCAAGGAACACTTGCTAGGATCTCTTCTGAACACCCATGACAATGATACCAGAACACCCAAGAGAAGCCACTAGATCTTACCAGTGTTTATATAACTAGTGGAAGTCTGAGGTTATACCACCCAACAGGTAAAAGGAATTTAATTTGCTTAGGCTGCAGACAGACTCTTCCAGGAAAACACACAAAAAACCCCCTAAACCAAAACCCCACACCCTTGTCTCAACAGTAATCAAGTAACCTTAGTTTTAAAAAAATAAACCTGCAAGTTCACAGAAACTACGGACTACTATGACTTAACTCCATGCCATGAGACTCTTCTGCTTCTAAGGTACAAGGTCCATTACAAAAATAAGCTGCAGTCACCAGGTTTGTTCCTACATAGCTGAAGCATTGATTCACACTTGCCAAACAGAGGGACTCGCATTGTCTTTATGGAGTTCTGAAGATCATCTATACCCAGGCAGAAAGAACTAGACATTCACATCTGCTACAGAAACTGTTCTATGAATCTTCTGTCTGGGGTATTGCAGTGGGACTGGGGTATTGGCTTCAGTTAGTTCCTTGAATTTTACAGTGACAAATGAAGCCAAGAGATAGTTTAGATGATTAAGTAGCTGGGATACCCTCCCTTTTATCCAGCACACCATTTGAGCCTTACTATCCACCCAGATACAAGTGCTGAAGCATTGCATAACCCCTAGCATTAGAAGCTTGTAATTCTCAATAGCCTATTCCTCATTTGCCTTAGTTACAGCTAATGCTTTATCTATTACTTGGAAATTACTTTCAGGGTTCTGCTCTCACTCCTGCCTCCCCCACATTCATCAATTCATTACTAAGTGAACAGCTAAAGACTGACTCATCCAGCTTGCCACTAACAGAGTAATGGATGCCAATGCTTAACTGATTCTTAACCTAGGAAGAACACAGATTCCTAGATCTTTAAGACTTAAGAGACAATTCCACCCTGAAGGCCTCTATTTCACCAGGATGGGAGTCTTTAGGAAACTAGCTGTTAATGTAAGCAAAGTTAAATCTAGATGCTTACTAGATGGTTTGAGAGTTGCATTTAGCATTGCTCTAGTAAATCAGAGATAAAAGTGCTCGTATGAGAAATATCTCTGGCAGCTATACCTGTTCTTCTCTGTAAGCTGCTTATCTGGCCACAGCTAGGAAACATTTGATGCAAGGGAACAAGGGTGTTGCTGTGAAAATTGCAAGTGGTTCTGACTAGAAATAGATGTTAGAGGAAGTGTTGATGTAGCAAGCCATGGTTATCTAGGAAATGTTAGCACTGGAAGAGTGGATTTTGTGCCCATTCTGACAAAGGAGGAAGACAGAAACTACTAGAGCTAACAGGGATTTTGCAAGATACATGCACCTGTGCTAAAAAGGAGCATACCCATTGAAAAACCACATATTAAGCAGATAAAATGAAGCCAACTGAATTCTACTCTAAAACTAGACTAGCTTGCCTGATGGTACTTTTGGGTCGAGATAGTATTTAGGCTTCAGCATAATGAACCGCTCCCCAGATTTCTCCAGTCCCTCAGAAATAGAGAGGAAGGAAAGATAGAGTTAAGGTTGAACCATTAGTTAACCACCCACCCCCATCTGGAAGGTTACTGTTTAGGGAACAGCAGGAAAATGCCTGGAGAAGAACAGAGCTAAGACATGCTCTCCAGGAGTTGAGTCATAGCTTTAGGACATTCTGCCCAGCCCCATGCTGGAAAGAAGAAATAGAAACCTTAAGGTGCTGAGTCCTGCCTGTCAGTGATCCTGCTTCCCCAGTTTAACTGGAAGAGCTACACCCAGCTCTGGTGTTATACTGTCACAGTAAGTATCTCACTCTGAATTAAAGTTAAGAAGCAGTAACAAGCAAATAACCTAGGAAGGAGTGAATATGAACAAGCAAGACCTCACTTCGGCAACGGTAAAGTGGTACAAATCCAGATGGGTAGCTGACATCTTTAAACTCTAGCCATCCCTCCATTATTATTATTATCTGCCTCCATCCTGTGGAAGCCAGACCACTTATTTGCATAAAGCCAGACAGCATAGGGCCCATGGTGGAGGAAGATAGACAGGGATACGCACAGGTCTCACTGAACCCTTGCAAATACCCCCCATCTTACTGTGGAGAAGCTAATTCTCAATGTTAGCAATGCAATTTGAGAAGGTTAGAGAGGGCTTTCTGGCCAGTCTACAGGACGTACTCTCCAAGCTGAGGTCTGGCACTGCTGTCATCACCTGGTGAGAGTTCACAGTACATGGCATTTATTTATCATGCCTTCTGAGGACTCAGTATCCTTGAGAATCGTATCTCTGGAGCAAGAGAAATAGCAAAACTAAGAATGCAAGGATAGACAAAGGCTTCCTTAATACGCATTCATATTTTAAGTAACAACTTCTTGACATCTTAGTTAAGCCACAGGACTAGCCCAAAATTGCGCCAGGATTTACCTTAAAATTTCATTGTAGTGGAGAGCAACATTATATAGCTTCAGCCAGCAGTAATCCAGTCTGCTTGAGGAAAGAGAGTCTCAGCCACAACTAAACTTTGATTCTATTCTTTAGACCCAAGTTAAAGCTGTGCAAGGTCTTTGCTGCACTTAAATTTACCTTATTTTAATGGAATGGTGTGTTCTACATGCAAGTAACTAAAATGAAGTTAAAAAATTTCTGTTTGCAGCTCTTGCTCAGAGGCTTCCTTTTGCAGCACTCAATCCCTTAATATTTCTTTACTCAGACTGCATGAGTAAGGGAACAAGAGACTAGAACTGTTCTATTAGACTTGAATTCCAAGTTCATCTGAAAAGAGCCAAGCAGCAGTATGGCAGGGTTAGAGATGCATGTGCTTTTATGAGAGGACAGCCATGTCTTCATTTATACTTGCATTGAGTAGAAACAGGATCATTCCCACAGCAACTATGTCAGCAGACTGTTAAGTGATGCCTATTGAATCTTCTCCATGTAGGTAAGTCCATTGCTATCACCACAGCTTAATTACTTGCTATGCAATTGTGTGGCCTATTTTAACTACTATTCTAAATGTACCATTTCAAAAGCCTTAGACTGCCGATGTATGGATGTCTCTGCCCTGGGAGAAGTGCCCAAAGTCTTGGCTGTATCAGTAGATATACACCACATTTTGCTCACCCACTTTTTAATTTGGTCCAGAAAGGGCATGTTAAGAGACCGCTAATAATATCTTCTTCCTTTCCTATAGGGACTATCTTGTTAAGAGCAAGCACTGATCACTCCTTAGGGAAGGGCCATTTCAGGCCCTCAATACATAGGCCTTGAACTATGAGCTCTTACCTACTGTCTCAAGTCAGGTAACTCCCCGTTCAAGCATTACATTTAATTTCCACACATCTACCCTAGGAAAGTCAGTCTTAAGACTTCAGGCATACCATGGTCTTGGAATCTTACCTGAACTCCATATGAGGAGAGCTGTTGGTAATGACATGCCATCCTTGAAATACCTGTTTCTTACCAAGACTCAAAACACGTACCAAACAATTTTGTTGAGCAACATTTAGTTTCCCTTAAGGGATACTTTCACAATTATCCTTTATTTGAGCAAGGGGTGGCAACATGGCAGCTACCCTTAATGATTTTATTTTTTGTCCTGTGCACAGGGGATTGAGAATCTTCATAATGGCTGTAGTCTGTCACGGGATTTAAAGACTGGACAATAACCCTCACCCAACAGAAAAGCCTCAGCAGACAAAGGTAATTGCCTCAATTTGTTCTCAAGTTGGCTGAGAAGAGGTTAGGGGCACTGAAAGTCAGAGGCAAGGCAGATAAACTAGACATCTACTCAGCAGTCTAATACTTTGTCCTTTTCACAGCCTGTGGTCCTTCTTTGTCCCTTGATACTGCAAGTACATGATTCAGCTTAAAGAGTTATTGCATGTAAATATTAACCTCAAATTAGAATCAGAGAGGCCAGGAGAGGACAAGAGAAGCTTTTACTGCCAAGTGCAATATAGCCTGTTAGGATGAAGCAGCAACCGGAAGAACACCAATAGTTCAAATGCTGAACATGCTTCCAAAAGGCAGATTCTTCCCTCCCCCTGACCTTCTTGAAGAGTTAGTCAAGTCCTTCTGATTAGGAGGTTGTATAAGGACCCACACAACGTATCCTTAGAAATATCGCTAGCCATCAAGTTCTTGACAGAAGAGCTGTTTTCAGAAGGCTGGTAAACAAGCAGTCCACCTGAGTGAATTCAAGACTTCAGTTTTCCAGACTGAGGAAATAGACTAAACAACAATACATGACTAGCAAGAGTCAAAGCTGTAAAGCCAGATACATTTACTAGTAATGGACTATCTTGACTAGCAGCATTCTACCCCTCATTAGAAGTATAATAGTGCATTTGTGTGAGCCCCTGTATGACTGACTGACATTTGGATCTAACAAATCCCTGTGTGCATAACTGACTATCCCATTTTCTGCCTAGTTCCTGCTGCAAGGGTAGTGCCCCAAGTAGCCTTGAGAAGCACTAGGCATGCATTAATAAATCAGAATGTGCTATTCAGACTTTTGCCTTTTGAACAGGGTCATTCATGCTCATGAGTCAAATAAAATATCATCTTAAGTGTTTTGTTTCATTACTAGAACACCCATTGCTCTAGCATCTGACTGTGTCTAACAGTTCAAGTTGAATAAACCTTCTGTAACGTGACAAGATTACTATGATTTAGATGGAAAATTCCAGCTGCTCGTTCTGAGGCAAGCACTACCATTAGTTTGCTTCCTCTATTAAAACAATCAAATTCATCTGTTGGGAACTAGCATAGTGACTAATATACGTGAAAGATACTAGCCTTACCTACAGGTCAGTTATACCTGACACGTATTGTTCACACTTAGACATAACAAGTACCTGCTTGAAGACAAGTGGTGGAAGAGTTCACAGGCAGCTTGGGAATTGTTCCCCTCCAGTTTATGCCATGTCTGGAATCAAGAGCAGCATCATTTGCCAGAAAGATGACCAAATACAGGCTCCTATACTGCTGAGTCTAACCCAAGCCCCTGTGGTTAGTCTTGTAAGAGACAGCTGAAAAGGATGTTGAACATACCTTGCCTGGTAAGTGAGGCTGTCTGTCATTCCCTTAATCAGTAAGGTCTAAATTAGTGATGTCCCCACCACTCAGTTTCTCCTGTGATTCCTTGATAGCAGGGAAACCTAGACAAGTGTTCTCAGCCTAAATTCAAAAAGCCTGTTTAACTGTTCTGTTTAGGCCATAGATACTGAGAAACATGATTTGTGGTTAAGAGATCATTTGCTTGGTATCATGGCCTGAGTTAATGCAGACACTTGGCCTGTTGGCCAGAATATGTCCAGATGAACAGGGTTTTACTTTAGAGAGCTTCTTTCATCCAACTTGCTTTATGCCTTGTTTGACATTCCATGCTCTCATCCAAGAGATGGATCAATACTTTGCTGAGGTATTAAGGCAGCCTTATGCCAAGGGCTTTCTCTGCCAACAGGAATACCCTTTTGGAATAAGCTACAACTGTACTTACGTATTGCAGGATACAGCACATAGTCCAGCTGTCTTGATCATACACAACCAGTAATGAGAAACAGAGAAGGGTGGCATTCATCTACTTAGTGGCATAGAAGTATGGTAATGGACACATCAGGGAATACCTCCTTCATGCTGCTCCCTTCCCCTAGTACCAACTGCAAAGTAGATAAAGATCTTAGTACTCTAATCAGTCATGTCAGCTACAGATGTTGGCATGCAGCATTGCTGGTGCAGGATCATGCCTGTGACATGACCCAGACATCTTACCATTTCAGTCAGTTTGCCAACTGCTGTATCATCAGTTGAACAGAACAGTCTGTTCTCATCGTATCAGTGCATCAGTCTCCTCTGAGCTGTTTGGGTTTTAGCAAGAACATAGAAATTCAAACTAAGTTCCCAAAAGCATTTTCTGCACACTTGAATCACTGGAGTCACAGCCAAGTGAACATCACTAAGTTAGCAGCTGAACTGAACAACCTGTTCAGTTCAAGCAGTGCAATTGCACCAGTACTTTTTGCCATTATATCACGCTTTTGAGCACACAATTTCTAATGAGATAATTAGTTACTTCTCAACCCAGCTACCACAGTAGCCCAATTTTGATTTTTCATCTACTCGTCATGGGAATAAATACAGCTGTTGCTGTATTTAGAACAGAGGGCTCAGGAGAATTCATGACCAGTTTAAACAAGATGTACCTGACTAACAACTTGGAAAGATATAAGTTAGCAACTATTGCCCTCTACTTACTTTAAAGGAAGAATGTGAAATGCTTTTCATGAGCTAGTGCTATCTGGTTCCCTGAAGGCTTCATCTCAAGCTGAAGGGGACTAGCACTGTCATAGTCTGTTTGGTAGAGTTATTCCTCAGCCAGAAGCTTCAGTGTCCAAAGGTAGTGTCCAGACACCTAGTTAGTCCATCCCAAATTATGATTTGTTCCAGGAATAATGCAGCATATCACATCAAGTCTTGGTAACAGCCTTTCCAACCTCTGTTCAGCATTTAGCATTCCAACCTACTAGTTCGTTTCCTATATTAGGAGACCACTCCACTCTTAGTACCAGCATCTGAACTCCAGATTCTTCTTTTAGAAAGAGATTGATAGATATCCCAGTATGCTCTTTCTTGATAGAGAGCTATTCAGTTGGTAACACAGGCTTATTATTAGATTATCCACAAGAAGTTTCTTCATATCAGTCTTCCAGAAAAACAGCATGCTTTGCACTCCTCTACACCACTCTCTCCAGTTTCCAGTGCTGAAGCCTCACAAATCAGTGGCTTCTGAGCTAGAGTTCAGTTGTCTGTTCTAGCTACTGCTCAGGAAAGCATCACCTGCCTACTCACAGATAAGGAGTCTTAGGCCATGTACCTGCAGTGCATACCACTCAGTCTTCTGTCAGTACTACTTGTTGAGACTCACTGGATATACCAAACAACCTGGAAGCAAAACAGTTGTTAATCAAGGCAGCTCATGTTTACTCAGATGCAAACTAGCTTGAACTAGACAGTGGCTCAAACACTGCATTTCCAACTGTATGCCTAACTCCCTCCTGCCTGGAAGGACTGTTTCTGATCTTCTTGCTAGTTAGTACAGCAAAGGACTCCTGCCAATAGCTATGCTTTACACCCCCTTCCTCAGAGCAGGGACTTGACACATATTGAAGCTGTTATCATAGGTTATTTCAGCTGCATGCTGTTAACTGTCCAGTGCTGGCAGAGTTATCCCTCTTTACAGTCTGGGTGTGTGCAAGCTGTACTGAGAGAGATTGCGTATGTTCTGCATAGCCTGTGCTGAACTGTGTTTTCTACCTGTTCACAAACGTATCTGTATGAGCAACAGGATTTTGCTGTGTGTTATTCTTGTGTTCAACAAACCTAAACCCACATAGTTATGGCCACAGTGAGAAGTACTGCAGTTTGCTTACCCAGCTTGATGACCTACAGCAGTTTCAGTCCTTGGTTAAGTGTTATGAAGCATACTGCTTAATACAAGGGCTACACTTGCCTTCAGGATTAGTCATTACCAAGGGTCCCAGCTTGCCCTTGTATATGCAGCAAGAAAGGCAATGAATAACTAAAGACAGATCTAAAAAGGTGGAACAGAAAGATCTATACCAGAGGTAAAAAAACGATAAACCAGGATTAACCAGAGAGCCACTGCAGCTCCCCCAGTTAATAGCTTATTTAACAGCTAGTCAACATTCACAGACTATTCTGCACTAAGTTTTCCTATTGGTAACTGTAGTTAGACATTAGTTATGTACATTAGAGGAAGTTTACATTATTGCTCCTAAGTCCAGACGATAAAGTAACCCTGACCAGGTTCTCTCTAGTTTTCCATCTCTCTGATGGTCTTAATATGGTATCATTGGGATGCTCCCATCCATCAGAAGCATGCAAGGACAAGCAACAGCCTACCATCCTGCTCTAGAGTCTACCTTCAATCAGCCAGGCTAGCAGCTGTTTGCAGATAGGTCTGCTATTCAAGCTACTAGAAGACTAGTGACCTTTGTGCCCTCCCTTAAAGCACAAATAACCCTGTTCTGGGAGAGCACAGAAGAAGATGTCTGTAAGGTAGAAACACATCTTGCAATATTAACACTATGTCATTAGTGTTCCCAACTTGTCTTGTCCCTTCCTAGGAAGCAAGTCTCATCTATAGGCATTTTAGCCATAGGGCAGGTGTATGAGAATTCTCAGAGGAGGACACTTGCTGTTGTGAGACACAACAGCATTAAGAGTTGGGTACACTTTGCTGGAGGAGCTAGTTCCTAGCTGACCATCATGAAGCCTCCTGACTGCCAAGGTAAAGGTCTATCATCCTGTCTCTGAGACCTACTTGTTCTGTTCAAGAGATTATCTGCATTAAGTATTTCACCTCTCATCTTCTTGCTTGAGGATGCAACATGAACTGACAGAGCAGCAGGAAATTCAGCTTCAAGGCCAATAGCCTATCCTTAACTGGCCCTGTAATATCTGAGCTTTGAGATTAAAAGTTACATGCACTAGCTACGAAGCTTTCTAAGAAGCTTTAAAAAAAAAAAAAGCAACCCACAGATAGTTGGGAATAAAGGTCTGCCAGGCATTTCAGCTGAAACACTTTATCCTCAAGCACTCCATAGCATAGGCAAGGCAACATCCTTTTCAGGAGAGGGGAAACTGGAATGGCCTATGCCCCCACCAACCAGGGCTGACAAGAATTAGGCAGGAGAAGATTCTTTGTTCAGCACTCAGCTGCCCACATTGTAGAAGCAAGCTAACCCTGCTGAAACTGGTACCTCTTGTTTATTGACTAGGCCTTCCACTATGCTTCATCCAGCTTCTTTTTAACCCTGAGACCCTTGAACCCAGATACAGCAGCCTCAAAACCAGGTTCTAAAGTCACTTTGTTTTGTCAGACATGGCACTTAGACACCTTACTCTATTTGATCCTTGTAACACAACCCCCAGTTGTATTTCTGTGGAGTCCATGCTGAGGTAGAACAGTAATGGCTTATGCTTGATTATGTTAACAGCAGAAGGCTCACCAAGACCTCTTAGCATTCCTCTTCCCCTCCCCCGAAGGTAGAGTCTTGATTCTACTAATAATCCCTTAGTCTGCATGAAAGATCTAGGTTTTTCTCCAAAATCCTTGCATATTACAAGTTACCTTCATGCTCTCTCTTCATCATTTCATTTGACAGAATCTAGCCAGCAAGCAGGATCTGCACCATCCTTACTGTTTCCAGAACAAGCTGGCTTTCTCTGGATGTGGAATTTATTGCTTCATTGTCCAAGCAAATTCATGCTTCTGTAGTGCTCACATATTGCTAGTCTTGCTGGATAAAGTCCACAAACATTCCCAAGAACCAGGTTAACCCAGCAGGTCACACAAATATCCTAGAAGTATAAAGTTCACCAGGAGAGAAGAGCATCAATAGGAGAGAAAAATCTGTATGTTTGGCAACAATACTCAATGACTACAGTATATAATGCACTTCCATTTACCTCGTATCTCAAGCTATGGTTTTTATTCTAAACATCCTGTCCAGACACTAGCCCTTGATTCCCCCTTCCTTGACACTAAGTACATTTATTTGCTTTCCCACAGAGACAGAAACCTAGGAGCTCTTTTTGCCACCCTTCACATATATTATAATTGCCTATTTAGAGTGCTTCTTTCCATATCTGCTTGTGAAGTAAAGGCCTTAAGCCATAAGAATATACATAGTGGCTACTGGTCTGCAGTGTCCAATAACAGAGTGATGCAGGCACTTTGACAAGCAATACTCTTCTCAGTGAGAAAGTGGGCTGCATACTGCAGATGTATAGAGGTGCTTAGGAGAAGGTACATGTTAGAATGGAGTATCATCTCTACCTTCACAAAATGAAACTGTTGTCATTTGGCCCATCCTTCCAACTGATTGTGCTGGGCACAAGCTGTGGTGCTCAGACAACACCTTTGTTTGTTGTAAGAGCACAAGAGATGAGAAGCATCCTAAGTCACAGGACTATCAGAGTCATGCTCATCATCCTCCCAGTCCCCTGTCTGTAGTGACAGGCACACAAGATCTGTTAGATTCCCCTCAGCAGAACCATCCCTTCATTTAAGACTTGGAGCACCTCGAATTCACTCCACTTTACCCTGAGCCTTTGTATACTCCAAGTCAAGAGGTTTGCTAGTTAAACTTCTGTTCTGATGGTTCACCTGACATTCATTTAGCACTCTCATCCTCCTTACTATTTCTACCACTTGGTTCTCCTCCAAATGCAGACTCTAGTGAGTTACTATTAATAGAAATTTCTGCTTTAGACTTGACCACATCCTCAGGCCATTCAGAGAATTTTGGAAACCTGATTATGCCTCAAGAACCATTCTGTTGGATGGAACTGCAGTGATTCTTTGAACTGACATGGTGCATAACTCCCTCAGACAATCCCCTTCTCAGCTGAAGAGATTTTCTTTGGATTCCGATTTGCCTCTCCAGTTAGTCACCTACTGCCTCACCCACCTCCTGGGAGGTTCTAACGGAAGCTGATCTGAAGACCTGCTAGCGTTATAACTGCTCAACAGGTCACTACCAGACACAAAGACATATTTTCAATCTACCAGTGCCTGGTAAGTCTTCACAGCCAGCTAGAATACATAGCTTCATGATTACTTTTCTCTAATTGAATCCACATCTCTATTTTGCCTATCTACACAGGTGTTCCTGTCCCTAAGCATACTTACACACATCCCTTAGCATACAATGGGCATGCTCTCAGATTTTATTTATGGAAGTTACAGAAGACTTCTAAGGCAAAAATGTAGCATTTTAAGGCAAGCTACTTTAATTAAGGGAAGGTTAAAACAATTCCTCCTCCTGCCCCCCCCCCCCCCCCCAAAAAAAAAAAAAAAAAAGAAAAAAGTTAATCCTACTTTGCCAGTGGATTAGCATGCTTCCCTAAAAAGGGCTCAAGTAACCAGCCTCATCTTATTAGAGGGGTAGAAGCTCTGCTACGGAGAAGTCCAGCTGTATTGGCAACACCTGCATTTACCTCACTGCTCAGAGCACAGGCACTACCCCAACGTAAGTGTCACCATACCATGATCATCAGGCTTTAAGTCTCACCAGCTGAGAAGTCAGCTTCTCTGACCAGGCAGAAGGCTCATTCCAGTTAATCCCGGATGTCTTTATACCCATTTACCACAGACACAGTAGCAGCCCGAGATTCACCAGCAGACAGCAGGGTGCCCAGCGAGGATGCTCCAACTAAAAGCAAAACAAAACCCCACCCCTGCTTCACAGCATCCCAACCCTCTCCTCCCCTCTGCTACTACAGATGCTTTCGTATCAGTCATTTATGTGAAATTTAGCGTTTGTGTACTTTTCCCGCCCCCCTTAATTGCCCCCTCTCCGCACACAGGAACGGGAGCGCACGTTTATTTCTCTTCGAGCGCCGGCC
>NW_009267230.1:5368389-5380120 GCF_000687185.1 Egretta garzetta
GCCCCCGCCCCGGGGGGGGGGGGGGGGGGAGCTGGGGCCAGGGACAGCCCCCGCCCAGGAGGGGGCGCGGGGAGGGGTGCAGGGCGATGGGAGACTGGGGGACCCTGCGGGGGCACGGAAACCTCGGGCGCCCGCAGTTTGCAGGGACAGGTATTTATGCATCTCAGGCAGCAATGGGCCCGAAACGCTCTTCTAGAAATAGGGTCCCCTCATGTGTCTGCATAAACGCGGGTGCAGTGATGGTGTTAAAAAAAAATAATAAATCCAAGTCCAAACCAACGTTCCCCCCACCTCCAAACACCAAAACTAAACCACCCCAAATTACTCCCTCCCCACCCCCAAATCCGTGACTAGCTGAACCAAAATATTGGGCGAGTGCAGTTCAATTTCTGGGTCACATCCAGACCTGACCTTTGTACTTCCCACTCATCTCTATTCAAACATCTATCATGTTTTGTTTCCCAGTGCAGTACAGCTGTTTTCCAACTTGTATGAAAGAGCCTCTGATAAAAAATCACATTTCTGTCCTTGTAGCAGAACTTATTTTTTTTCTCAAGGCTGTAAACTTAGCCTAACATTTATTTTCTCAAAACAGCACGAAATATTTCTGTTGAAAACTGATATTGCCCTCTACACCAATACCCACTTTAGAAAGAGAAAAAAGAGCAACCCTTTTCCTGCAGTTTTAATACATTTGATAGATATTTCTAAGCATTTTGGAAGAGGGAAATACTTAATACAAAATTATTTTACCACCAGGGAGATCAGGGTTCAAAACTGGTGAATGCATTTGGCTATCATCCACGTCCAAAGCTACCAAATGATACTTTCCACAATATGGGGTGGTACACTTTGTGAACAGCAAAAGTGGTAAGAACCCTGCGCCTGAGGTGACTAAAAGCTGATAGTTGCATTTCACTTGCCTGTATCTGTCTTTCATTTCAGAAGTGCTAATTTTAACCAAAAAGGACATGAGGGATGTATTTTTATACACTAGCCTAGTGTTCATGGAAGGAAGTGCATGCTACATAAGTAAGGAGGCATTTGCTACAATTAACAGGTTGCTGGCTACGCACATGTCGGTATTTGCAGGATTAGATCTGAATTCCTTGGGACAGTGTTGTATTCATGTTTAACAATGTCGGTTTTGTACAGCTTGCGCGGCACTGTACATTGTTTTGAACACCTTGTGCTAGACACCTACCAGAAGGACTGGAGCTTCTTGGTCCTGGGGCTGCACGTATTTTAAAGAATAATACTTTGCTCAGCATGCATTGTGGGAGTTACACAGACTGCCTAACATGAAAGATGACATTGTGCCTAGTTTAAACATGGTGTGGTAACAAAGCAACTTCTATAGAGCAGCCCAGCCTGGTGCTGGCATAAGCAGGATTACCATTTGTGCTTTGCCCAACACAAAACCCAGGCACTTTTCACTGAAATACCTTGAGTAGTTGCACAAATGGTTACAAATATGATTTATCCTATTTGTTGTAGAATTTGGGAGAGATGAAAATGCTTTTTGTTTGCCAATAGAGAGCAGTTTAAGAGCCCTTTTGAGGTGCAATAAAATTGCATCTACTACAGAAATGTCAAGAGGTCCTTTGCTGTCTACCAGCACTTGGGACACCACTAATAATCTCATGGAAAAATTTTTTACTGATAAACGGTTAACAGCTAACTGGAAAAAAATACAGTTTTCTTAGAGAATGAAAAAAGTCTCAAGCCTTGAGGACTGCACTATCTATTCTGTAATTCAACTTAGAACAGCTCCCCTGATGACCCACATTGTTGAGCTAAATGCTAAAATTCAGAACTGTTACATTAAACATATGTAATAGGATTGCCTTCTGAACGTAGGAGGAATCCAGGCAGAAAGCCCCACAGGAATTCAGTTATTTCATCTATACTGTGCTGCAGGACTTAAAGGGCATGTTTTACACTTTATGAAAAGTAAAAAGGTGTTTATTTCTCTACAGCAAGACCAGAATCAAATGGACAATGTGTTACAACTTTAAGCCTGACTACTAAAAGATTATAGTAGAGAGAGGGCGCTTTGTTTTCCGGGATGATGACTTTTTTTTTCATATTTGTTGTGTCTGATCTTACTATTGCTGGCATGGGTTCAGTCCCTACCCAAGGTTTTTTTGTCTCAAGTTAACCACTTATTGGACAGAACAGTATCAGCCTCAGCACTTCCCAAACACAAGCCATTTTTCAGCAGGTCTAAAATTATCTTGAAGTTGCAGCTGGAAACCTTCACCTCATTGAGTTTTTCTATCTCTTTTCCAGACATTAACTCTGCCCAAACCACAGTCTGTCATTAGGATCACTGGGATTCCAGTCTGGGTGGAAACTGGGGTAGCTGCATGAAATAAAAACACCAAAGACATCGACATTCACAAATGCCTTGAAAGCGGTATCAATAACAGCTTGTGAAAAATCTGCTTGCAGCAAAGCAATGTGGTAGCTAATCTTGCGATGGCTTGCTCAGGAATGCATGGTTTATTATTAAAGTAATCTTTTAAGATTTTATTGGAATGTGCTTCCACAGTGGTGTCGCTGCCTTTGTGGGCTTTACTATGTGTGTGTCATCTTGTCCATAATTAAACTTTTCACTGACAGACCTGGGACTTTTTTTCCTTAAACCTCCCACTTCGAATGCTGGAATTTCATTTGAACTTTAAATACTGCCTTGGAATTTGCCATAAGGTAAACTGTCTGCTCTTGTACGCTTCCCTGTGCTGCTACAGATGTTGCAGGCACACAATGAGTGACTGAATGTAAGAGGAGTTGCAAACTTGTGCCTTAGTGTTAAAAAAAGGAATGAAGTGGTTGTTCAGATGCTCAGGCTGTCCCTAGAGAATTCTCACTTTGGAATATAAGGGAACAAAAATTAATGGAAAACTGGCCTAGAAAGTGCATTTTCAGTGAAGCTTCACTGCTGTCAACTGGAGAAGGCAAAGTATGTCAAAGGAAACACGAAGGAAGAATTTGTACTTCAGCCTTTGGACTTCTCAGCCAAGTTTCTCATGTGACTTGGACTTGCTGACCACTTCTTTTTATAAATTCAGTTAAAGATAAAGTCCATGGCGTATCTGAAGCAAAAAGCATCCTTGTTATTTTAAAATCTTAAATTACAATCTATATTTCCTTTTAGTATAGCTCTAGGCATATCTCTGGGAAATGCAGTCCACATGTTAACAGCCTCGGTACCCAGATGCCTGATCATCAACAGACCTCAAACTTGTCTTGGAAATAGTTTCTCCTGGAATCAAGAATAGACTTGAATAATTATTTAATTGAAGTCTTGTTTGTTAAGGCCCAAGTTTGGGTGTTGCAGGCTTAGATTGCCATGGGGATTTAAACTGGTAATATGTTCAATCATTTAGAAGTGACTGAGTAGGAGAAGCCTAAGAGCTATCACCCCTTATCTGAGTTACAACAGCTCTCTCGGTCTGTGCCTTAACCAGCTGCAATGTGAGGTAAACCCAGTTATTTTAGATTGCCTTCAGTGGTATTTGCTAACAACTGAAGCTAACCTCCCCCTGTCAGCTGATGACTGCTAGTATATGGCTGAGGAAGGATGACTTCCCATAGTACTTTATGGTCTGCCATGCTTCAGGAGGAGATGGTGAATTCTAGGACTGGAATTTCATGCATAGCCATTATAGCGCTGCAGCTCTCCAGCCCTGAGGTTCTACCTGTCCCACCAGCACAACACAGGCTTCCAAAACAAGAGGCACATTGTGGAGTTGTTCAGCAGTTTTTCATATATCCTCTTTGTCTGCAGCCATAGTTTGCCTTGGGCCTGTCTGTGGATGTGTGCTGGCATGGAGGGTAGTCATACTTTTATGCCACACGACATGGTCATGGTATGCAGCTTACATAGTGCCACTGTTCCTAGTATGGCTGTGCTTGGCTCAATGGCCAGCAGATTTTAGTTGAAGCAGAAGTGACATTTCTGTCACTGAAACCCAGTGCTTGGTCACTGGTATGGTCAACCAGGACCATGAATTCATCTGATCAAAAAATATGCTGGTAGGCAATATCATCTCATTTGAAAGAGTACACTGCCCCCACACATGTTAAATAAATAAATACAGTATTTTGTTTGGCAGCCACCAAGATGAAGAAAAGCCAATACCCAAGCCATGTTCTCTGACTGTGAGGCTACTCGGTAAATAGTGGGAGGCAGCCACTTTCTGTCTTGGAGGAAGGGTGGTCAGTATCTGTGGCCTGGATGACAGTGCATGTGCACGTACATTCCTACATACAGGAAGGGATTTTGGCCACTGTGTGCTTCTTCCCTGGAGAGGTGCTATGTCTGGAAGAGAGGGAGAATTTCAGACCCATCCCTTTTGGCAGTGTTTCATGCTGGCTGGCCGTAGCTCCTTCTGTTTGTGTGCGTTATATAATCTGGCTCTGTTTTTTGAGTCCACAGCTGGCGCCTGACTTTTGGGCTTCATAATATTTAGCATCCAAACATGTGAGCCTCTTCTGGGGTCTGGCCCATCATTCCTAACCTGTACAGCTTGTTAACTGGAGTTTGACAGTTGACCTGTTTAGCTGTGTTTGCAAATTCTGCTAAAAATGCATTGGTTTTAGGTGTCTAAGTAGTGTTATAAACCCAGCCTTACTCCTTGCAGTTAATTGAAACCTGTCTTTGGCTTGCAGCATAATTCCCTGTCTATATGTGTCAACATGAAAGCTTGTCCTTAACCCTTGTGAAATGTAAAGTGAAGCTGCATAAATTACACATTGTACGCAATTTAGAGTTAAGCAAATCCAGAATAATGTATTACAAGCCACAGAATCTTATTTGATGTATCATAATCAAGTGTAGACCCTTGCCAATATGGGTTCTATTGCATTTTCAAAGACTGGCTCTGTAGTTATAAAGTAGATAAACTGAGAAGAAGAGAATCTGAGATAACATAGCTTTCTCTGAAATTCTAAGAATTAAGCCTCACCTTTGAATTTGGCCAAGGAAATGAGTACGTAACTAGGGAGCCCAAATGAGAATAAACTAGTGCCTGAAAATTGTCAGCTACATCTATGTGGGATTGTGACATTAGCTCTGTGTTTAGCTCAGAAATAGTCAAAGCCAGGAAACAACACTGTTGGGATCAATCATCCAGAAGAAGAAACACACACGGTTCTTCCTTTTACTGTCTGTAAAGAAGCTGTGGTTTTGTACTTCAGAAATCTTCCTCAAATGGTGTTTACTATGTAGGTTAAGTCATCCTGAGTTGGTTAGTGGATCCTAGAGCTCGGAAAGGCCAGCCCTGGAATATTTAAGTAACAATATGCAAATGGTAGTATAAATACTTTCAAAAAACATTTTTGCATGAAAATATGCAATGCAGTGCTGTGGAGAGTTTTGATTTAAACAGCTTTGTTTATCTGCTTATCTTTTGTCTCTTAGCCCATGTACCTTTTTCTTCTAAGTTAGAAACACATAGAGGAATGTATTTTGGGTATTTTTTGTGGGGCTCTGATTCCATCTGAACATAGAACATAACATTTGCATTTTGTATTCACAGAGCCCTTCATAAGTAAATTGCTTTTATTGCCTAACTTTAGATAGAGTGAGGTTCAGCGGTGTAGTTTATGCTACAGAGTAACTGCATGTTCAAAGTAGGCTTAGAGGTCAGGCCTCCTATGCAAATACTAAAATTAATTTCCTTAAGCAGAAGCTTTCACTTGTTTGCTAACAGTGCCCTGGGTAAATTTTATTCTTCCATACTTTTAATTCCATTAACACTGTAAAGGTAACAGAGGTAATAACTTGTAGAAAATTAATAATATATTTATGGTATTTAGATGTTGGTCATGTGATACATGCTCTAGGGAGAAGACTCAATTCTCTTTGTGCCCTTTACCTTTTGTTACGCTTTTCTGAAAAGAAAGTGAGAACTTTGGTTATTTCTCAGCATTTCTTAGAACTATTCCTGCTCTTTTCACATAAGACAGCATGTACTACCTTTGCTTGTTGTCTGGTTCTCTTTTCCCTAATTGTCTGGAACTACCTTGCCAGCTAGGATTGTGTGGTTGTCCTTCATCCAGATTCTCTAGAATACCTGCTTCTTTTAGGAGTTCCTTGCCTTCTTGGTAGCCTTGCTGCATTGTTGTCAACTCTTATTTTTGCATCTTCTTTTTCTACCTTGTAAATAGCACATCATGCAGAATGCAGTGAAATTGTTGCCTCTTCCTTTTTTGTTCTTCTGTAGTTTGTCAGCCTCTGGCATCAGCTCATCAAATGTGAGCTTTGTACCAGCCTTCATGAGAAGACACATCTCCACATCAATGACAGGTGGGCCCAAGGTTATTCAATATCTTCATAAGTGATCTGGATGATGGGATCAAGTGTAGCCTGATGAATTATGCAGACAACACCAAATTAAGAGGGGAAGCAGGCACTCTGGAAGTGAGAGCCACCTTGCAGGAAGATCTGGACAGGCTGGAACAGTGGGCTAACAAGAACCTTACGAAGTTCAACACAGGCAAGTGTAAGGTCTTGCACCTCAGAAAACATAATCCAGGAGTGCAGCATAGACTGGGATCCACCTGGCTGGAGAGCAGCTCTGTGGAAAGGGACCTAGGGGTCCTGATGGACAACAAGCTCAATATGAGTGAACGGTGTGCTGCTGTGGCCAAGAGGGCCAATAGGATGCTGGGTTGCATCAAAAAGGGCACCACCAGCAGGGATAAAGAAGTCATTATCCCACTCTACTCAGCATTGTCAGGCCACACCTGGAATACTGGCTACAGAAGACAAGAAACAGAATAGTTCAATATGATCACTGTCAAACATGCAGGCTTCACAGCCTCATTTCTCTAGGTCACCTCATTCTCCCCAAATTGTAGGTTGAAAGTCAGAAAAGAACAGATCTTTTAGGACTTGTCTTTGGGGTACTGAACTTTAACAGCCTAAGATGATTCCTGTTTCATCTGAAATGTTTTCATCTTAGACACCTGAGACCTTGGAGCTTTGACACTCACTTTGTGGCTTTGAGCATGTCAGTTTGTCTTTGCTTTACTCAGGCTGGTAGGAAAGTTGGGGAAAAGCCATTTTCTGAGCTCAAACTAAATAAAGTTTGTAGGGTACTTGTAAGATCAGCATCAGGATATGACTCTTACTTCTCAGCCTTTGGTCATTCCTCTAGACGTCCTTTTTGCTAAAGGTTTTTTCATAAAAACCTTCCTCTTGCTGCTTTTCAGAGTTGGATATTTTTACAAGTCAAATTAGACTTTGTGCTTCCCTTTGTAATAACTGATATAAACCACTGCAATGTCACAAAATGATTAAGATTTGACAAATTTGAGAACACTCAGATTTGATCGCCTCTTCCCAGCTGTACCATTCCAAGCAGCCTGAAAGATAAGAACACACGGTTATTATTAGGAGACAAATGGTTTGTAAAATGGATTCAGGATTTTCCTAGTAAATATAAGTTACTAGACTACTGCTTTATGAAATAAATTTGGATTCTCGATAAACAGGGTAAAATATTAGAGAAACATGGAACAAATTTATCTACATAAATCTGACTATAAAAATTTATGAGGTTTTAATAGAATTTGCTTTTGCTTGGGAAAATGATTACTGCATATGCTGTAGCTCATGCTGAGGAAGTGACGCTATGGACCATAAACTGCTATACCAGTGAGCTCTCTACAGTGCATGGCACTAAATACTCAGACAACAGCTTTGTTTTCTATAACCTGGCCTAAAGGTAAATACAAAGATCACAATAGATATTTTCTGTACTAATAGCCACAGAATTCCTCACAAAAAAGTCTGCTGGCAAGAAGCCTTACTTTCCGTAACCCTCTTCCCATACTTGTTTCAATAGAAGCTGACAGAAGTTATATTTTTTAAGAGGGGGCATCTACCCAAGTCCTGTCACATCCCATCATGCAGCAGTATATAAAACTGATTTGCTAGTATGAAAGGCTTTCTTTTTCTTTAGGTCGCCTTTGTTTAAAATATAAATCACTGAAATAGCCCGGGAACAAGCCTTGTGTTATGAGAGTTTTGTTAAAATGTGGCTTCTTTTTATTTTAGTTTTCTGTTAGGAATGTTCCTTTAAGGGTTACTATAGCAATGCAAGCTGCTATTGAGACTGTAAACATTAATGATGACTTGGAAGTTGACACCCTGCAAAAACATTTCAGTCATTCTAAGTAAGACTTCCAACAGTACTGCCATAATATGCAACTCCTACTGAGAACAGCAGGATTCAGAGTTTTTTCAGAAGATAGTCTATATACTAGACAGCAAAACTGCAATGAAGGGAAAATAATATACTCTAATTTTGCAACAAACCAAAATTCCCATTTCAGCATATTCTGATGCCATATTTGTTATATTTTGGGAGGTCTGTCAGGCCACTTTTAAAGCAACATTTGCCTGCCAAGTCCAAATTGATTCTACATCTCTCTGGAATCAAACTTTCATTGTTTTTGTTGTTGTTGCCTCTCTTTTGCAAATGCAATAAAAATACGTGCTAGGTTACATATGACCACAGATATCATTTAACATGTAGAAAGCACAGAAACAAGCCAACCACCAACCCAACCAGATGCTCATAGGATATTTTGAGAGGGCAAGATCCAAATTTGGGCTTCTCTCCAAATCTGGGAGCTTTAAAATAGAAAAGGAAAATCACAGGTTTGTGTCTCAAACACATTTTCTGATTGGTTTTCACAAATACAGTTCATAATGTAGGCTGAGGAATGCTGGCTTCAGTTGCTACTTACAGGGCAAGACACTTCAGTATAATACCAATACGTGTATCTGTATTTCGTGTTTGCTAATACACAGCTCCTTTGGGAAGCAACAGAGTAGTAGTTTAAAAAGCTGAGACAAAAGGCAAATAGTTTTAGGAACTCATGGTTATTTAATTTTCTCTTCCAAATGAAATACAGCATTTGGGCTTACTTTATAACTTATTTTAGGTATCTAGCACAAGTGGAAATTTATTTAACTAACAACTGTCAAATCAAAAAGGCGCAATCCAAGACAAATTCACACAACATTCATCTCCTTGGAGCATTGCTTCTGCAGAAGCCAAAGATGTTGGTGGCGAGCTGGATCTTTCCTGCTCTCTTCTTGTGGCACACTGGAGTCTTTGTGGCTTCTGGTCTTTTGCACCATAGTTCGTAGGCTTGTTACAGGGTGTTGGGAAGTATTTTGTGGTTTGTGGAGACCCTTCTGGACTAAAGAATTCTTTTACATTGTTTTCTGTGACTGTAAGAGCCTGGACTTATGGTCCTCTTCGGTACTGTGATTCTGGAAACTTTGTTTTCATTTGCAGCAGAGTGGATCTCAAGGGTGGATTGTGTTCCCCTGTTGAGGTTGGTATGTGTGGACTCTTGTAAATACAGCAGACATTAATTTTCTGACTTTTTCCAGTGTTGCACTGCCCATTTGCAAGACTCCATGTAGGGCCATGCTTCTTTAGCCTTCGAAAACCCCCAAATCTGGAAGGTGTAAACTGTTTAGCTTTGGTTATGGACTAAAAAATTGGACAATTTCAGATGTTAAATAACTCTATTTTTTATCCCCTTTTCAAGGACAACCCCATAATATTTAAAAATTCCAATTCCAAAAGTAAATACATACAAAAATTTTGTAAACAACACACAAATGTTTGTCTTCCACTGATATCTTACACTGAGGTGCCATCTGACATCAGGCCATCTGAGCCAAGTGCACATTCCCATAGTCCCTGTTCTCAAGATTTCACAAATCCAATAGCCTTGTGAATCAGAGCATGGGAGATGACGAAGAGCACAAAGAGTCTGCTGCAACAGTGTCCCATGCAGAACACACCTTGTTTTAGTGAGAGGACAGACATTTTTAAGCACACCCATCTTCTACAAGAATGGAGTTTCTCCATAATTCGGAGAAACATGATATTCAGTATTTGAAATCTCACAGGAAGGTAACTCAGAGTCTTACTGATATAGCTCCTATAGGGAACATTGTTTAAGTATGTGGGTTGACACAGAAGTGATAACGCACATAATTGTTCCAAAGGGTTGTTAGAAGGGCCACTGTAGTAATGGCTCTGCTACCTGACTGATATGAGCTATGTCTTCAGCTGATCCTATATGTCCCCATTTTGAACCTACATAGCCTGTGCTGGAGACAGACCTTCCCCCATTGCCTATACACTCCTTGCCATGTATGGCTTCAAAGCAGGCAGCAACTGTATAACACAATGCCCTGTCTTCATCTCTCCCATGTTTTTGCCTTCTCTTTCCAACCTTCTCTAAGTATGTCCTTAAATATTTCACAATACATTCAAACAACCTGGTGACAGGACAGCACCAGCTCTTAGAAGTTGTCTAGCTACTTGCCACTTAAATCTTTAGAGGCTATACTGACCACACAGTCTGTTTTGAGCTTAGAAAACACCTTCCACATCAGCTTCCATGCTGTGGAAGCTTCTATTCATAAATGTCACTGGCTTTGTGTATTATTCTTAACAAAAAAGCACCAGTAGAAAACGATGTTTTGAAACACAATTGTTTTAATGTTGCTATGTTTTTAATTTTTTGTGTTGGTTGAGAGCTGTTCTCCTGTTGTCTGGAAAATGAATGTCGCTTTTATAGGAAAAAAGTGGCCAGAGAATAGTAAACTAGTAATTTAATTATGGGGAATATATGCATCTACTTCCTTCTAGAAACAGAGTACTCTGAAAGACACCTGCCGAAACCCAGCAGGTCTCTCTAGTGCAGTTGTGCATTGGTGTGTTAGGCACTTTTCTGTAGATTTTCAGCATATTGAGGATATAGTTTGGGGTTTAGTGGGAACATTGCATAGAAATAGTCTCTGTATCTATTCACCTTTCTACCTATTTACCAGTGACAAACACTGTGCTGGTGATTTTGCAATTCCAAACTTCTGTGATATCAAACAACTGCAAAACTATTTCAGCCTGGCAGGATCCCCTGAGTCTAGTCCTGTTCCCCCTTCAGTATCACCCTGCATGGCTCAGGCCACATGCAGAGTGTAGGGACCAATAATGGGAAAAAAGAAAGGCCTCAGTGACAGCCACCAGAAACCCGACAGGGCACTGAGTGCACCAGCCAGTGCTGTAGATTTTGTCTCCCATCCTAAGAAGATGTGTTCAAGGTCGGCTTTGATATGGCACAGCTGCGTGACCTTGGATTGAGCTGCTGTGAAAACAGTTGATAGCCAGGAGTCTCATCTGGGGTGGCTCTGGGCTGGGGAGCCATGTTCAGGATCAGGCCCTGGCCTGAGCTAACACTGCCAATGTGCTGGGCCTTCCCTTGTGCTCTCCTGATCCTCACCTCACCAGCCTGATCTTTTGGCTTGACCTCAGACCTGCCTCATCCCTACAGATGTGCCCAGCAGTTGGTGGGCTGTGGCTGACCCCGGCTGCTGCCACTGGACCTCCTCTCTTCACCTCATTTGGACACTGGGGGAATGGGCCCCTGCTGTGAAGCCAGGCTCCTGCCTGCCTGGCCCCCCTCTCGGCGCCCTGCTCACCCTCCCTCACAGAGCAGCCCCACTATCGTATCTCTCTGGCAAAACCATAGGGATGTTTAAAAGTGTTATGATACTTGGATTTGCATCCCTCTCGGCAAGGCTGGTCTCAATCCTTTCTTCCCCCAGCCTGTATTGATACTGGGGGTTACCCCAACCCAGGTGCAGGACCTTGCACTTGGCCTTGTTGAACCTCATGAGGTTCAC
>NW_009267230.1:5380178-5386969 GCF_000687185.1 Egretta garzetta
TTCCAGTGGTTTACCACCCTCATTGTAAAGAATTTTTTCCTTATATCTAGCCTAAACCTACCCCGATTTAGTTTAAAACCATTACCCCTTGTCCTGTCACAGCTGGCCCTACGAAAAAGATTTTCCCCATCTTTCCTATAGGTTCCCCTTTAGGTACTGAAAGACTGCAATCAGGTCTCGCTGCAGCCACTCGTCACTGGTCTCCATCCGGACATCGAGCCATTGACCACTACCCTCTGGATGCGACCATCCAGCCAGTTCCTTATCCACCGAACAGTCCACCCATCAAATCCATAGCTCTCCAATTTAGAGAGAAGGATGTTGTGGGGGACCGTGTCAAAGGCCTTGCAGAAGTCCAGATAGATGACATCTGTTGGTTTCCCTCTGTCCACCATTGACGTCACACCATCATAGAAAGCCACTAGGTTTGTCAGGCAGGACTTGCCCTTGGTGAAGCCATGCTGGCTATCTCGAATTATCTCCCTGGCCTCCATGTGCCTTAGCATAGCTTCTAGGAGGATCTGTTCGATGATCTTCCCAGGCACAGAGGTGAGGCTGACAGGTCGATAGTTCCCAGGGTCTTCCTTTCTACCCTTTTTGAAAATGGGCACAATGTTTCCCTTCTTCCAGTCACCAGGGACTTCACCTGACTGCCATGACTTTTCAAATATCATGGAGAGTGGCTTGGCGACTTCATCGGCCAGTTCTCTCAGGACTCTGGGATGCATCTCATCAGGTCCCAAGTAAAGGGAAAAGAGGAACAGGGAGTAAAGTGGCCTTCCATTTACTACCTCTACTTGTTTCTTTCCAGTCCATTGACAAGAGAGAAGCACTTCCACTCCTCCACCGCTGTCCAAGTCTCTAATAATTAATTCCACCAAGGGTACAAGACAAACACTGGGCCCTGTGGCTTCTCTGCATGGAGAAGTGAAAGTTAAGTAAGACTCTGCACCTTGATTTTCTGCTAAATCAGTACATAGTTGTGATGAGTGATATACTTGAATTCTTTTCAAAACCAACACCAAAAAAGTATTGCAATACCACAAAGTATTGTGAAACCATTAAACTAGTTATAATTGGGGTGAAGGGAGGCCATGGGTAGGGGCAAGAAGGCTTTTTTCCATTATTTCACTTATTCCACATTATTTCCATATTCCCAAATAATTTGATTTTGTTGTGGGACCGGAATTTGCTCTGTGGGAGTCCCCTACCTGTTTCTCTGATTTCTGGGGCCTCCACCCAGATCTCCTTAGCACACCTCCCTCCTTGTCCTACCCCTTCTTCTGGGGTCCATGGATGGTATGTGTGTGCCAGATTTCTCAGAGAGCTGGAGGACCTCTACCAGATAAAGTAATGGCGATGCATTACCTCCTGCTGTACCTTTCCCACCACATTGGTGGAGTGGAGGAGCCACATACAAAGTCCCTCTTGAATATTTCCCTTCCCCAGTGAGGACAGACCTCAGAATTTGGTCCAAGCTAGTTAGATTCCACTCTCACATGTGCAGCTTTTTGAACGTGACTAGCCCTGGGAAGTGTAGAGTGAGTCACGTACCACTTTCAGGACCAAGACGAAAGTTCGTTCATGGAGAAGTGAAAATTGAGTAAGATAACTGTGACACAGTGATATTTGTTCATTAACAGTTCAGCATTACAGCTGTGGCAGTATGGGGAACTGACTATTCCAAATTTCTGAATAATCTAGTTTGCGAGTATTTTTCTTTTCTTTCAAGGAGAATTGACCTAGACAACGCTGACTGTAGACTGGCTATTTTCAGTGTGTTGCAACTTCTGCTTCTTCTGCTTTTCTGCTTGTCAAAAGGTGCATTCCTAACAGTAAAATGGGCCCAAGGAATGTAACTATATGCTTGAAAACTTGTATTTCTTGAAGTGACATGGTTAAGTGCAAGCACGCATGTGTTCATGTCTATGTAGAGAACTATAGTGCATCTGCACAGATAAAAAATACAAATTTGTATAGATATACAAGGAAGATGTATCTGATAGTAGAATTTTAATAAGAGTCCAATCTCGAATGGAGGCTTGCATTCACATAATAAGAAAGCAATTCTTCTAATGTACATAATTACTGACTGACATTCAACAGGTAATGAGATGAAGTAGATTAACTTTTTTTGTAATAAACGAAGATAAATTATAATCACCGTGTTTCATTTAATTGCATCGGTAGCTATAGTTGTGACTTCTAATTTGGTATATCTTGCTAATTTTTTAACCAGGTTATTCATCTTATGCATCGTCTATCAGGGTGATCTTTTATTTGTCTGACAATGAAGATCTAATCTGCATTCAGTTAATAATACATACAGAGAAGTAATTGACATACTGTGAGGAAATCCTGCTATAATCTGATGTAATTGGAAAACAATTCAGAAGTTGCATAAATGGACCTCATAAAAATGAAACAGTATATGCTATGGCACCGAAGGAAAAAAAATCTACAAATGAAAAGTGAATGGGGTTTGGACAGATGTGGTTACCATTTCTTTGCCAGGATGCTGGTGACCCTCAATGTTTAAGTACAAATTACAGTTACAGAGTCCGACATTTACAGCTTCTGTTGTTCAGAGACGTGGTTTAACTTCTTAAGTGTCTCCCTACAACACCTTTGCAATTAAAGATCAAAGAAAAATTAGCACATATATTGGTAAAGGAAGGGTTAAAGCCATCTGCAGCCTGGGCAGAAGAGGAAAACCTATTGCATTCTGTGGCAGGTCTGACTCAGCCAGAGGGTGTGCCTAAATGAGCTGTATTCCCCAGAGTAAGGGTGGACGGGGGTTTATCCATCATGAGCAGAGTAAAGCAGCCTTAGCACGTTACCTACTTACCTGTGGCTAATACTGGGCTCTTTGTGCCTGTGAGAGATGCTGGAGCCTTCTGCACAGCCTGTGGATCTTTGCAGTAGATGTTGCCACACTAGGAAGGCTGCAAATCTTTGGCTTGTCTTGGAAAGTTGGAGATTTTTTTGAGATTTCCTTGTTTCTCCCTGTATAGGATGAGAAATCCAGCTGCTTAGACTAAATACTGCAGCAAATCCACCTGCTTTTGTAGAGGGGGATCTGTGGATACAATATAAATTACCTCTGTCTTGGGTAGCAGAACTGTAGGCATATTGCTGCCTCATGGGCTTCAGTTTGCAAAATTTAGGCTTGATCTTCCTGTGGCAGGGAACTCTGTGGCTGGTCTGCAGTTTAAGTGTCAGTGCCCATGCAACATCCCTCTGTGGGCAATGGCAGGTAGGAAAATCTCTCATGTAACAGTAGCACAGTGGGTACCTGCAGCTGCACCCTGTCCTACATGCCTCTGTTGAAGTCAGGTCTATGTTGAAAAAGATGGTAATTAGTATTTTTAAGACTGCCATTATTTCTAATGTATAAGGAGGCAGGTATCACATGCCACAGATGGCATTCTCATTGCAGGTAACTCTGAAGTACTATCAAAAATTTATCTGTAAGTGTCATGCAGCCAGGACCGTGCCAGTCATCAGCGGAGTGGTGTTTGAAAACAGGTGAGAGAAAGTCTTTGTAAGATAAGTGTAGAAATAAATCCTGATGAATGCAATTGGGTGGATCAGATAATACTTGGGATTATTCCAAAGCTTTCAGCTATGTATCTCTACAGCTAGATCAAATGTGTCATCTGGGGTGTAGTGTACAAATGGAACAGATAATTCTGCGCTTGCCATGAATCTGGGTTAATTAGACTACTACATGCAATTAGCTTACTAAAAGACAACACGATAAGACTCAATTTTGCAGCTCAGTATTTACTGGTGATAAAAGCTTTTTCCCTGAGAAGGTGTTGGCAAACACAGCTGAAGGAGTAGTGTGGAGTCCAGTTTGCTCCCTGCAGTCAGGACAAGTGAGATTCAGCCCTTCTGTATTTGCATTTAGCTCTCCTTGACTTCAACCAGAACACCCACCAACTGTCTGGGGCAGAAGTTTTGTCCTCAGTCAAAATGTGATTTGTGAGGCTGAAATGATGTAATTGTTTGGGTATTAGTTTTCTATATTGCATCAAATTAATCTGCCTGTGCATATGAAAAACTGCTCTTTGTGAATTCATGTGGGTCATGACCATAGTCTGTCATCTTGGAAATTGTTGGTGGGTTTGTTTCCTTTTAATCATTAAACTCTTCATTGTAAATTAAGTTAATTCACACTGAAACCACAGAACAAAGCTTCTATTTGCCTGCTAGAAAACTGTAGGTATATTTATTATTCAGTAAGTCTTTAGAAGCACACACAGATACTTATAGACCAACTCTAAGTATGTACATTGGGTCAAGGAAGTTGAATATAAACATGGTGGAGTCAGAGGGCAAAAGTTATGAACTTCCACAGGTAGCTGAGGAGCATTTACACTCAGGGACAAACTCTGTTCCTAGACATGTAGACAACTCAATATTTAAAACTGTGCATCTCTTGTCATAAAAATATGGGAATTTCTTGGTAACTCAGCGTTCTTTGCTGTAGAAAAGAGATGGTTGGGGAGATATGCTAGCAGTCTATAAAATTGTGAAAGGTATAGGAAAGGTGGAAAGGGCCCACTCTTACATTCAGTAGAAGAACCAGAGAATTTCAAGCGTGGTTAGTAGGAAGTAGGCTCAGACAGGGGAAGGTGGTTCTTTACACCACAGAACTCTTCACCAAAGGATGGTATGGTAGGTGTGAGCTAGCCTGGGCTCAAGTGATGACTGGATATTTTCAGGATGGAAGAATCCAGTAAGAGTTACTAAGTATGTGGAAACCACATCCATCTCATCAAGATCCTGAGGTGAAAAGTATGGGAAGCTAGGAGAGTATTAATGGGAAATGTTGTACACTTGCCTTTCTTTTATACTCTTCCTCAGTCATCCACTTATGGCTCCTGTTGGAGATAGGCTAGCGAGATGGGCTCATTCAGATTCTGATGATGATGATAACAATGATGGGCTAAGTAGTTTGTGGAGTGGCTAATATTGGTGGTAAAAAGAATCCTGGGAGTCTGATAAGTCATTTAGAGCCCTGTACAATAGAAATAAAAATATAATGAATCATCATTTTTACTCTAATTGTAAAATGTAGGTAAAACAGTCTGTGATTTTTGAAACCATTGGAAGGAAAGAAGAAGGAGGGGTTTGGGGTTTTTTTTTGAGGAGGCAATTGAAGAGTGCATCTTTGCATGATTTATGAAGATGGTCTGAAACTTTAGGGTATTTGTTTTGTTTTGAACGCTATTTGATTTTTGCATATGAAAAGTGCAGTGGTGTCTCTAGAAGTGGCTGATAGCAGACTGCAGAACTGGTGCAACTTTGGTGCCTCCTAAGTCAAATAATTGAATGAGGAAGGAATTTTAGTAAGAATCTTCAAAAACTCTTTCCAAAAAGAGAGAGTTGGCAGAAAATTTAGGAGGATGAACTGAACATGTGATGTCTTATTTCAAGTGTTTAAAAAAAAAAGCAAGAAGTAAGGAGACCTAACTAAGAAACACAGACATTCTTGGGCCATCACTGTGAACAGTAAGCCAGCACAAATGCTGGAAGCCAGGCTTCTTGAATTCATCTCAAATTACCCCAATTTGTCATTTGAAAACAGAATTGAGAGGATATGAAAGGTCTGGTCTTGAGCAAGGACAGAATCATCTGTTGCTTTCGGGTGTGCTTGTGTGTTTCCTAGAAAACACCAAGTGTTAAATTGCCATAGTTCAAAGAGAGACAGGGCTTAATCAAGAAAAATATTCAAAGCCATGTCACCATGCAAAAAACAATAATCAGAGTTGAAGGCAAACAGAATGAGGTCCCAATGACTCAGCTCCAGGAGGAAGCCTTTGCACTGCTGTGTATGATGCAGCTAAAAGGATGATACACAAACCAGAGTGAAAGAACAAAAAGCTTTCTGGGTTGCAAGGGAGAAATCAGCTGTTGTGAGATTATCACAGGGAAACTGAGGTGCAGCTCTAACCATCTGTCCACATAACAAGGATACTTTCAGCATGTGGGCAGATATGTAGCACAAAGAAAAGACACAGGCTGCAGCAGAGCTGTTTGTCTTCCTTGCTAAAGAGTAAGAGAGTAACAAACAAAAGCCTAGTGAGAAATGAAGTAGATAAAGGGAGAAGCAAACACATTCTGCAAAGTAGAAATACCTTGGAAACCATGCAAGCCTTGGCTTACATTTTGCTTCTCCTTTTGTCTCAGCTTCCCGTCATTCTTCTCTTACTCCTCTACTTTTATTGTTTATACAGCTTTTCTGTCTCATGTGCTGTGTCTCTTCAGGTTGTGCAAGCACTTATTTTGCACACTACTCATTTCCTTTCTTGTATATTTAAAGAGAGTAACTTTTATTTTTATAGTAGCATTTGTAGAAAAGGAAGTAAAAATATTTCATGGAGAAACACAAAGCTGTGTAGGAAAAGTAATCTCTTTTTCTATGGGAGAGAGAAGCTGGATTGTATGTGCTTCTCTTTTACAATGCCTGTGCTGATACATTTGTTATTGGGATATTGCAATAAAAAGTAACAGGGAAATGAGAGCACTGTAGGATAACCTGAAATGGAAGAACTGCTACTCATTGGGCATGACCGGCATTGGAGCAGTTACCAAACAAGATAGCTTTCACAGATTCTGTGGGACACAATGATAAATTCTTCCTGTGAAAAATGTATGTAACTGAGTCTCCACGGTTGACCTTTTGTGTCATCCCAATCACTGCATGAGAGAAATCTTCTCAAAGTGCATTGGCTAGCTCAACAAAAAACACAGTAGTTTTGAGAAGACTCTAGCTCTTTCCC
>NW_009267230.1:5387278-5407756 GCF_000687185.1 Egretta garzetta
GATGTCTTTGCAAAAGATCTATCTGTTTGCTCTTTTGCTCCTTACTGTGTATCATCTGCAGTGGTTGTCAGACAGAAACATTAGGCAAAGTGGCTTGAATTTAGGCAGGATTAAAATCACCTTTAATTGCAGTCCGAGTCCCCTCTCTATTTCACACTCTCATCCAAACAGTGATGTCATAGTGCTGAAAGCCTGTCTTTTCTATAATAAGTGCAAATAAATACTAACATGCTGCCACTTGTTGAGTCCTCTAGAGAGCAGCTCTCCCTAAAAAGGGAAAGGAATGGGTCCGAAGTGAGAAATGTGTCATTGCCTTAACACAGATGTTTATTGCACATGTGCAGAAATGGAGGGGGCGGGAATGGAAGGGAAAGAAATTGCTGAACTAATCCAAGAATAGCTTGTCCAATATCAGAGGAAGATGATAACATGAGACAGATTTCTCACATTTCCTTATTTGCTATTGTGCAAAAATAACCAAGTGTGATAATCGCCTTTGTACTGACCTCACAGAGAAATTCCTTCAAAAAATTTTCCATTCACACTCCATTCCACAAAGTGCTTGGAAAACAGATATTGTTTGCATCCAACATCTCTGGGCTGTGTTCAAAATGATTTAGGCTTTTACTTAATTAATGCTGTTGTTTTCCAAGGAAGTGAGGTCCTTGCGGGTAATTAGGCCATGGAATTGTTATGTGAAAGGTAAAAGCATTCTATTGAAAGTCAAGTTTAGCTCCACAATGTAAATATTACAAAGTAAATGAGTTTAGCCAAGGACAACATTTCTTTAATATACCCATGGGCCAAATTCTTTGCTGAGTCATAGGGCAACTACCACACATTTAAAATCAAAGCAAATTACAAGCTGGAATGAAAATCTCTGTGGATACTAAATCTCAGGTTTGTTTTGGACTGTGGTATTATAGGATGGGGTGTCTACCCAAGCTTAATTCTACCTTTGTAAAGTAGGCATGACCTGATGCAGATAGAGGTTCAGTATACAATGGACTGTCCGCTACTCAGCACTTTCAACAGTACTTCTCATATGTTTTGTAGGGATTTAAATGCATTTTCTGTAAATTCCTTTAATTCTTCATTATTTTATTTTTGGTTTGGAATGTTAAGTGTCTGCATATATTGTCTGTGTTTGGAATAAAACAGAAATAAACCAAAAATCTTTTGGAGATGACAGTAGAGGGGTTTATATCCAACACGATGATACATAAAAATTGGCATAAAGACTCTTTATTTCTGCCTTCAGTGCCATGGGATTTAAAGGAAATAGCTTTAATGGGCAGCTGCAAACAATTACTAAACTTTTTAATGGAACTCTATGTTATGAATCTGCTCTGCTTCTTCAAAAGTGCTGATTTTTATTCTTTGGAAATAGTCTCTTCTCCCTTCTTATAAGTAAATCCTGTGTACCCGATACAGCTCGAAGACCAAAGACCACTGTTTCTTTCTGCACTGCTGGGGCTTTCAGAAGCCACCATCACATTCAGATTTTGTCTCAGAAGCAAAGAAAGAAGGAAAGCAAAAAACTGTTCCCCCATATGTTTTCATTTCTGCTCTCCAAAACACATTTCCTATTTTTTCCCGTTTGCTTCAGCATTCAGAATTTCAAAGCAGTGGAAACTGGCTGCTGGAGTGGGAAAGAGGGAGAGTTGTGTACTTTCAGTAGGAAAATTTCTATTCATACAAACAACATGGTCCTTTCCACCTGAAAGGAACTGATTGAGAAACACCGTCTCTAAGAGGTTTTCTGATCACTGGACTGGGGAATCCATGGTTAGAGCTGAGTTCACAGAATGATTCGCTGAAAACATTTAACCCTTACGAAAGTTTGTAAAGCCCAGGATTTGGGAAATGGATCAGGGAATAACAAACCAAAACAAAGTAGAAAGGTCAGCATAAACTGTCAAGAGATAAAAGTGTTTGGGGGGAACATGAACAGCAGTAGTCTGATTCCTCACAGAGCCATTAATGACTTCGTGAAAGAGAAGAGAGGAACTCACTGCATTCCAGACATGTCTGTAAATATTACACTAGTCTATTTATTACTCGGTGGCCTAAAGTCACATTATATAGACTATTGAAGGTCAGCAATTATAAAGACTCCTAGTCACTTTTTAACTATTTGCTTTTCTTTCATTGCTACAGTAAAAGAGTAACTTAGACTACTGATTAAGCCATGCTAGGCACAAGTGTCTGATAGACCAGAAATGACCGCGCCACTGGGGACAGCAGATTGCAAAATGCAGACAGAGGAGGGAATGGGAAATAAAAGAAATAAGGCATCCTCTTGGTGATTCTTCTTTCTCCTCCCAAACCTCCTTCTACAGCTGAGCTAGAAAATTTTCCAACTTATTCTAGACCCCTTGTAGACTCCTTTCCCAGCTCTCCCATAGACATTTTTCAAAAATTCTAGGTTTATTTCACTATAGAAACAAAAACCTTCAAACATACATCAAAACCTCACCTTTTTCATGAAGCTTAGATCTTTACACTACAGCTAGTCACACAGCACAAAATGGCCACTGTATCACATGAATACTGAAGTATGGGTCTAAAAGCCACCAAACATGCCATCACATATTGTACCAGCAATTCTTAGTGAGGGTTTTGTGCTTCAGCTGATGTGGGTTTAGCATTAAATGATGATCAACAATGAAGGCCTGTGTATCCTCTTATGAAAATGAATGTAACAATAAGCAAAAATACCTGAGGATGTTGAGACAAGAAGGGATGGGTTTCAAGGTTTCATCACATGCTCTTTTCTGACAAAACAGGTCACATACACAGCATACATGACTATTTTCATAGAAAATCAACTCCCCACATCTGCCTATGTCATAGTTCCTTCATTTTCAGCCAGTGGAAAATAATGGCCATACACCAGAGTCACCTGAGACACCAAAAAACTCCTCTCTAGCTAAGACCAAGGAAGATACAGGTATCTCTCCAGCAGCTTGTGCCATCGTGTCGTTAGTTAATTGTCTGTTTACATGGGTAAATGACTAGCTTGTGGTAACTCTTGTCCCAAGTTCCTATTGTTCTGAAAATCTATGCCCATGCTTTTTGTTCCAATATCCAATTAGAGTTCAAGGGTGTGCTCATAGAAGAGAATATAGCTTAATTACAAAAGCTAAAAAGCTCACTTAAGATAATTGTTTATTTATGGACACTATTGTCCCTGATTGGTTTGTGGCAAAGCAGTTTCCTTTCAGTCAGAATGTATGGCATAAATCTATCTGTCTGGATATGCTTGTGGTCTCTTTGATACACAATCACTTTCAGAAATCTCTGGGATGGATCAGGCATGTCCACACTGCAGCAATGCAAAACTGTGTCTTAAAGGCACAATCGGCCCCTGAGAACTTCATGTTACACCATTACTCACTGGGCTGGTCTCTATGTGGAGAATTCTTTTTATTATTTCTAATAGAACTCCTTATGCATAAAAAACTGACTTATAAAGGGGTTTAGAAGTGTGGAAATAGTAAGTTCTTATTCTACAGGGCCAACTTTGGTAAGATAAAATTATAAAGAGTTGTATCACATGTTTAATATAACAAATATAATGTATAGAAAAGGAAAGCATCTCCAATCTTAGAAATGGAATCATCATATTTGTTTCAATATCTATTTTCCATAAATGCCTCAGCTTTGCCCAATCCCATTCATAGAGCAGCAGGAGTCTATTATCTCATAATAAATAATGATGAATCCCATGGACATCGTCTTTCAATTTTCATTCATCATGCTCACAGAATGTGGGTATTATTTGTAACAAGTTGTGTGACTAAACTCTTTAGCAAAGAACAAAGAAAAGCCAAAGCCTTTTTTTTTTTTTTTGACTTTGAATATGTTCAGGCATAAGAAGTGTTTTAAATTATGAATATTTTTTAAAAATATGTGTATTTCCCTTTTTATTAAATATAAAAAAGATAAAATAGATTATTGCTAAACTTATTCCCAGCAAAGCAGATTTACACCTTTTAAATTGTAATTTATGTTATGAAAATGAACAATTGCTTATTTTCAGTTTACCGACTCCATGATGCAAAAACATCTGTTATGAAGTCTACACACAGGCATTGCATAAAAATAAATTCTAAAATAATTTCTACATCAGTTTATTACAATATTTCAACTTCTTAGTTTGGAGATATAACACTGGGCTGCCAAACTGAAGAACAATTAATCAGTCTAAAATAATTTACTCCTATGCGTTTGTCCTATAGTTTTTGTTTCACAAAATTGAAGCTGTTTAAGACATTCAGGTTTTGTGTGTAGCCTATTTCTCTGTCTAGAGAAGATTCAGACTTGGAAAGGAAAAGACCAAATGAAATCGGTGTCACATTTCCATTGACATGTACGGTGGGTAGACAAAAGTCAAATTTGGGGTGGCAATTCGTGTTTTGTAAAAGATCCATTATCTGAATTAGGACACATCCACCCACAGTGTACAGGACAGTGCAGAGGTCCCTGAGTAATAGCTGTCCTCAACCAGGGACAGAATAGCAGTCCTAGGATGATATTCAGGCAAGGTGAATTGGTCTGAAAGCCCTGGTGCTTCTGGGCTCCTTCAGGGTTCCTGATGAATTTGTCTCCCCAATGCTCCTCTGTGTAAACTTGCTTCTTTCCCTGGAAATGGCCTGCATAACTCTAACACAGTTGAAATGTACAAAATGCTTTTACAGTAAGTGACTTGGGGAGACTAGGAGAACTGCATGCCACTTCTCTTCAGGACATAGTTAACTTGTGCCTGGTTGCAGCAAAGAGCCTCCCCTCACTTGGAATTGCCTTCGGATTCCCATCCCCCAAATTAGAAGTCTACAGTCTTTCTTCAGAAAGGAACACAGCTTTTTTTTTTTTTTTTTTTTTTTTTCCTTCTTATAAAAGCACCTCCAGAAGAGGAGGTAACATCAACCATTCCCCCTGTAAGTGGGCAGGGCTTTCACCCAGGTGGAAGGCATCCAGGTACTAGCTCCTCTGATTGACAGGCATCAGAGTCACCTCTTGTTGCAGGAATATATTTTTCGTAGAGGACAAGGAACTGTTTGGTGGAGAGAAAGGGAGAGATCGGGTTTAATCTCTTCCAACAAAGCTCTTCCACTTGCTATAGAAAAATGAAATTCCAGGGAGCAGTGGGAGCAAGGTTATCTATCTGCTGTGGAAAATGTGGGTTTGATACTTCAATTTCTGAGGTTTAGAGAAGGAATCTGGGGCCAGGCTCCTGCCTGAGTGCTTTAACCACAGAGTCTTTGACTGAAAGTGAATCTCTGTCCCATCTCTTTTGGCCATGTTTTTTGCAGACTCTGATTTTCTGCTGTGTTCAGAACACACCTAGGTTAGGGTTGGTACATGAAGGAAATTTATGCTCAAAGGGAAGATAAGTGCTGAATGACTCAGACTGGTTGAGATAAATGTTTCTAGGCATGCTGAAAAGTGGAACATTAATTGCCTGGAGTGCATCAGAGTGAAAATCTAGATCACTTACAGATTTTAGGTGGTTCTTCACTTGGAAGCAACTAAGTATGGGTTTTGAGGAAACTAGTTTTGGCAGAGGAGCTTCTCTCTGCAGACAAGATAGTACAAAGAAAATTCCTTGCACACTAGCTAATGGCTCTACTTGGACTTCCCAGATTGATACAGCTGGCACATAGTAAACTGCCTCAACCTTATTATACTGGGCAGCCACAGCCTCCCTGGGGTTTCCCAAACAGGTTGCTGTTCATGGGTAAAGCAGAATGTGCACAGTGAGTCCCATCTCTTGTGAAGACACTTGTAAAGCCACAGAAAAGGGAAAGGGAAGTAGGGTTTTTTATGGTTGTTGGCAAGCATGACTGATTCATTGGACTAGATGACCTCTAAAGGTCCCTTCCAGCTGAAAGAATTCTATGATTCCTGCCAAACTTCTCTTATTCCTGCCCTTGCCTTGGGAGATAGGGCTCACATCAGTGGTCTGGTGAGTACATGGAAGGTCTGGTACCTCCTGGAAGACAGGGCAATTGCTCACATGTGAGAGGTAACTCAGATGTCAGATGTGATGCTTGTTTGCAGCCTAGATAATCTGCACAAGCTGTGTTCATGTCCAGGTCTTATATGTCAGACAGTAGAGGCAAATATAAACAATCTGCAGATTCTGCCAGTCAATCTGCCAGCTGCAGAGATAATTAAGGCAATTGAAATTCACTTTGGAACAAAGGTGCTACGAAGCTACAAATGTTTGCAGTTGTCATGAACTAACAATTTTGGTTTTGGTGAGGCTTGAGTTCACTTCAGTGCGTGGTTCCACACCATTTCCTATTCAAGTTATCCCATGGAGAAATACACTACTAAGATATTTTAAGACTGGCTGCTAGACTTCACTAAAAAAAACCCCAAGAATTAGAAGATAGTATGATGTAGCTCATTCCTTTCAATTAGGATTGTCATTAGAGGAATATGATTTATGACTTTGGGACCAATTCTGTGGTTTTGATCTGAGCAAATTCCCCCTGAAAGTAAAAGCATGAATTCTGAACTCAACTGGGAATATTTCAGCTCTGTTGTCTGTTACAATAAATAAACATTAATTTAAGGTTACATGGATGCATGTGCCAAACTGCCTGGATCTCTACATATAATACACACTACTTTGACTTTTGTGATTTAGAAAAACCCAACAATCTCTTTCACTGTTGCTTGTAACTTTAAATGTGCCCTTGTGAGACATTCCTGATTCAGCAAAAATAATTTGTAACAAGTGATTAGACTACCAAACAATCCATTTACATCAGACATACATAATACATATATTTGCAGAAAGTGCCTTAAAAGAACCCTTCCAAAAGCAAATGTATTCTGCAAAAAGGAAACAGCAGAAGCATCCTGTATTTCTCTGCAGTTCAGCAGTACTCATTGCCAACACCAACACCATATACTTTCAGAGCTATGTTTTTCTTACTCTTACGCTCTGCCTTTTGAGGTTACATCGGGCAAACCAGCTTGGTATCAAAGTCCTCCATACACGTTGGTGATATGAATTTGGATGTTTTTTCTTCCTTGTTTGTCCTTGGAAAAGCAATTGCAAAACCTTTATCAAGTTATCAGTCTTAGATGTAAAGAAAGGGACATAATAAACCCTCTTTTTCATCTTTTCAGGAACTGAGGAGAACACCATAACATTCAGGTAGTAGAATAACAGTGTAAGAAATCATTTACACACAGAAGTGGCTAATGGCTGAGAAGCGACAATAAAATGTTTCTGCCATGTGTGTGCTGCTTGTTTTGGTTAGAACATATTTTGAAATAAGCTTTAAAGATCCCTCAAGGATGGATTTGTTTTTGATGTTGCAAGAATCCTCCGTGGCTGCCCTTTGCACAAGAACCAGATGTATTATTGATGATGGGAAATCCTTGCTTCTGAGAAAGTCTTGAAAGGACAAATAAAGTGTTTGGGTTGGTGTTTTTTTGTGAAATTAGAGTTTAGGTCATATGACCTGTGGAAGATCTCTGGCAGAAAAGGCAGGCTTCGGGAAAGAGATGTGTTTCCTCATTTGCAATGGCATTTTTCCATTGTTTTGCTGGTTTAATTCTGTTGAAATCATCCATAGGACATTCAAGTAACAAAATAGCTAATCAGACTGACTAATCTTGAGATCAAGGTTTATATAATATCCAAGTGAAATTATCACTAGTAATGAGATGGAAAATGTCTGATTGGAAACTCTTTAAAATTAGAATTCAACAGTATTTTACATGAGTTTGGTGGGATTATTCTCAAGGCAGACTCAGGGGTTCAAAATTCAGTGCAAATTTCCTTGTTTTTAATCTCTTCAGAAGCTAGATATTTATTTATAAAACTATGACCATTAGAACTAAAGCCTATTCAACTATTTAGCTGTTTATTTCATTTGGGTTACAAATTAGCTTACTTCATTTTGGCTGCCATCTCAGAAATTAAAAATCCTTTTACTTGTCTTGATTCTTCAGTCATGTCACACTGTAACACATCTTCTTCGACATTTTCTCCTTCTATTTAATGGTAACTACTACAGGACTAATGTTTTTAAAAGATTCTTTCAAAATTATCCTGTGATATCAGGCTATTGAGGAAAAAGAGAAAACACACTAAGACTGACTCCAGTCTTCTTTTTAAACTGCTAAAGCTCCATTTACTTCAATAGTCTTGTTCTGGATTAACATCACTCTAGCCTGGAGAGGGTTAGAGGCCTTGGCTAACTTGAACTTCTGTTGATCACCAAAATCCATTGTCCCTTGAGGCAAATATTAAACTTGCCTTCATCCTGCACCAATATTTACTTTGTTAATCAATAAATCCTGATGTTTAATCACTCCTGTTAAAGTCAGTGTCTATTAGTATCTCATACTACATACCATTACTGCCAAGAGTAAATTTAAAATCTCCTTTTATTGAAATGCTGCAGTGAGGTGTCTTTCTGCGATCTCAACAAATATTTGTAGAGATTATTTACAATTGCTCTCCAAGTGCATGTTACAGCTTTACAGGTAGGTTTAATTAGCAATATTATTATTACTCTGCCAGCTTTATTTTTCTAGAATTGATGGAATGTGATTTAAAGAGGCATAAGGAGGACTGTTGCTGATGGACAGGTTTGAGGTGTTGCCTGAGGGGCATTTGATAAAGTTAATCTTAGCTTAGCATCTGTAGCTTCCATAAGCTTTGTCTAGCATCTGTGGAAGCAGATGTTCCTTTAAATGGAGAGCTGGACCCTCTCTGAACAACTCAGATGTAACCATGCAAGCTTTGCTCTCCTTAATTGGTACTGAGGGCACTATGGTAGCTCAGCATATCAGGCTGTCCTTAGCCTTTGCAAATGCTTTCTCCTTGCAGACACCCCAGCCCATCATGGATATCAATTCTGGCACCACAAACAACTAAACTAAGGCCGAAGCCTCCAAAACGTTCATGTGTTTACATCACTTGTGTAAGCAGCAGTATTCAGCCATCAACCAGGTTGCCCTTTGCTGTGTGCAGTAAAAAAATGTTAAAAACCCAAAAGAACTGAGGCAGCAGCTCCTATCCAGGGCAGTCACAATTTAGGTTAATAGCAGGGCATAACAGATAAATACAACAGGAAGTGGGGCATTTATAGGAATGTAAATATGAAAGAAAACTGATTGGGGAGTTGCACAGAAATGTAAACATACACTAGCCATTAGAGTCCATTCTGCTTTAACCCTTTCTCTCCTTCAGGATATGCTTGTCATTATCTTAAGAACTGACCGAAAAAGCTAACTCAATGCTGTATCATTTCATATTTTATATAGGCACCCACCATTTGGTATTGTATGGATGGGAACAAAAAGCTGTCAAGATAAAATGTATTTTAATGCAATGTATTGTATCCATAGATAAAATGAATTTCTGTTCAACCACAGATAATACTGGAACTGGTTTATTTCCTGACAGTACAAATGGAAACTTTTGGGGCCACACTTGCAGTGTGAATCAGCTTCCTTTAATTCAGCCACTGATTTCAATCAAATTTGCTGCAAGTTCTGCTCTTCTGATAATGGTATTTTTATTCAAGCTCAGTGGAAGAAATCATGGTCCCCTTGGAATCAGGCACAAAGTCTTCATCTTTCAAATCCCAAATGATATTTGAAACGAGACGAGTACAATTATTTCCATTTTACAGATGGGAAAACAGAGGGAGATCAATTATATTACCCAAACTCTTACAGCAACATCACTGAGAGCATTTCCTGCCTTCCAGATATAGACCCAAAGCCTGGCATAGTCACAGAACATTACTGTAATCATCTTGCTGTTTGGGACACCAGGCTTGTTTTTCTCAGGCCTTCATACAGTTTCTGTCCTATTTTTAAATAATTTCTACTCAAATGTGAATGCTTTCTGTCATGAAGGTGATCCAAGGTGTTTGTTTCACCAAGTCAATGAAAAGCACTGTGAAATGTGAAACGAATACCATGCCTTTGGGTAATCTGAAAAACAACCTTGATCTTCTTTTCACTTTTGTCTCTTTTAAATTCTCTTTTTCTCAATTATATTTTTAAAATTATCTCTTTTTTCTGTCTTTGCCTCCTTCCCTCTCCCCCCCCTGCCTCTCTCTTTCTCTTTCTCTCTTGAGGCTAGCATAAGTACAGGTGTTAAAAATAACACAAGATTTGTTTTTCTAAATATTTAAACAGGGATTCTTTCCAGTAGACAGAAGGAAGAACACTGCCTGCAGGGCATGTTGTGCCAGCTCTCCTAAGACATTCCTTGTTATTTTTCAGCAGCCGGCATAATGATGTGGTTGAATAACATTAAATGAAATAAGATAAATATCACTGTCCTGCACGCCTTTGGCTGAGTCACAGGATCCTTTTCATAACAGCAAAAGCATTTTATAAAATTATTTTTACTCTTTTAAAATAATTTGGGAAGCAGGTGGCTCTCTCTTTTTCTGGTAGTTACTTCTTATGGTAGCAGAATTCTTAAGGATTCTGTAAAAAAAGTTCCAGAATATTTTTTTCAGAATCAGCAAACAGATATAAAAGCAGCAAAACAACAAGGTGCAAACTGCCATTTTGAGAGGAAATGACTACAGATACCAATGAATTTTTTTCTTATGTTAGAATGAAGTGCTAATGGTATCTTCCTTACTGAATTATGTGTTTAAGGCTTTCAGTAGCTGTACTTCTATTACTGTTAGTCCCAGAAAATTCTGGAAACTTTTGAAGCCCAGGTCTTCTAACACCAATGCATAGTTAGATGATGGTTTGCCTTGTGGATATATAGGGACTGATTTTAGACCAGCCAGCCAGCGTTCCAGCTTTAACCACCTGGTTACCTCTATTGCCTCAGTACCATGATAAACCTGGACCTCACACTGCTGTGAGAGACATCTCCTGGGGTAATGCCTGTGTCTTCTCCTTGCCAGGAAGGACGAGGAGCAGAGCACCTGCACTCCCCGTGTCTCTTGAGGGTGCGATGTGCTGGCTGCAGGGGTGGCTAGGCACTGCCAGGCTGAGCACCTCGCCCTCGCCCTGTCACCACCATGGCAGGGAGCTCTGCTAACTCTGAGGCTGCATTCACTCTTTGCTTTGCAGGCACAAAATTACCCTCCTGTTCTCAGTGTGCCGCCATTCAGGATTTGTTCTGGCTCATCAGTAATTTTGAAATCTCTGTCTTTGCTTTATGAGATCCATGGATTTTTTAGACATTTCAGACCTGTTGTAATAACATTCCTCTTGCTGAAACCACTGGAAACCTTTCTGTCAACTTAACTGAGAGGAGGCTTGGGCCAGTGGTTTCCTTCCTGCACTTCTGTTTCATTATCTTGGCCAGTTACTTTTCCTTCTACTGACAAATGTTCCAGGTCACTGTAGTAACCTCAAAGCCTTTTTCAGCACTGGGTAGTACTACGATCTGCTGCCATTTTAAATGACAAAGTCATAATATTCAAAAGTAAAACCTGGTTGCCCCTTCTTTCCTCTCATTTTCGGCTGATTGGATGACGGAAGTGCCAAGACCTGGAAGTGTTGCAACATCCTGGTGTTGCTGCCTTGCTGGCTGCCTAAATCTGGTCCATTTGCCAGCAGTGAAGAAGGCTGAAGGCAATTCTGATGACTCAGAGTCGGGGGTGGATTGGGCAGTGGAAGTGGTGAGGAGAGAGAACGACGGCTGTGGCTCAAGCACCATCCCTGGGACGGAGCTGAATTTTTATTTTGCTGTAATTAGCACCAGGGGGGTGGAATTGGACAACTTTGCCCATTTTAGCACTGTTACGCATTCTTTCCAGCTCCTCCAGAACCCTGTGGAATTTCAGTATCAATTTCTGTGGCATGTTCACATATGTCAATGAGTGTCTCCAAAACTAACAAAAGAGGAGTCAGGGCAGAGAAGTGGAGGAGGAAAAGACAAGCAAGAGAACCAGCTGAATAGTCCTGCCAAGTTTTGCTAAAGCTATGTGGCTGGCTCTTTTATTCGGGTCCCACAGCGTTTACTGGTGGGCTGTAATAGACTACTGGGGTTTAATTATTAGCACTAGGGCTTATGGTTGCTGGATGACCAGCTGAGAAATGTAAGAGAAATACTAAAAATACATCAGTTAGCATATTTTTCTCACCATGGGACTCTCTGACAGATAGGGCATGTATTGTGGGCTGGAATCAGAACAGGCTGTGGTGTCCTCAGTAAGAGAAAGACAAAGAAGGAGAAAAGAATGGGAAAGTGGTGGCCCTATCATTCGATGCTCAGTATTCGGGTCAGCAAAAATAGCTGTGCTGTAAGGGACATAGGTACCTTATGTATGTCAGAAAATATATCTGACCTCTGCCTATTTCCTCTGCCACCATCCAAGATGAAGTGTTGGCAGGCCCACAGTGGTGGTGACTACAAGAAGTAAGTGCCAGGCAACCAGCAGGAGTCTGGCAGCAGGAGGGTGTGGGGTGCCTAGAATGAGCCAGGGGGCAGAGGGGCCTGGCAGGACCGGGAAAGGAGCTGCAAGGGAACTGGAGCTCTGAAAGCAGCACCACAGTCCCGTCTTCTCTCACCACATTCCCTGCATCAGCAGGCAGCAGCCTGCTCCTTTCTCCTCTGTGCTGGTCTCCTGTGCACAGAGCTTTTCTTGGCTGAATATGCCCCTGCATGGTTTAGTGCTCTCAGGCCACCTGGGCTCTGGGGATGGGTTTCTGGTGCATAGGCTTTTCTTGGCCCCTGTCATGAGGCAATTATGTCTTGACCCCAGTGCCTTGGCACACTTCTTGCCTCAGTTTGCAAAGTCCTGATAGAGATGTATTTAACAGCTGAAACACAACAAGTTCAGATTTGTTTAGGTAGATCTGAGCAGGTCTTTTTGGATAGGTGTAGTACTTTTCCAATGGCTGGGAAAATATTTTCCTCCATGTCCTAGTTTCCTTTTATTATCTTAGTATAATTTATCATTTAAAAGCACTAGCATTTAGGCAGGAGGATATCATGGGCAGGTGAAGGGGCTTCAGGTTTTGAAAGCCTCTGCAACAATATTGGTCCCTTCTAGACCCATTTTCTCATCTGAACTCCCCACATACCTCCTATCCCTCATACCTCCTGTCCCTCCATGCTCACTCTCCCTTGCCACTTGGATGTGTCTTCCTGCAGCAAAATTAAACACTGTCACCACTGGTATAAAGACAAATTGTGAGTAGTTCATGCTCACCCAAATTTGGTCACTGTGATTGACAGTCACACTTAAGCAGGCTGAAAAAGTATGAAGCTGCACTTGAAACTGGTTTGAGACCAGTGACTGCATCCGATGGAATTCAAATCCTCCAGGGTGGAGTTTGCATGCGTGTGGGTGAGCCTTTCTAACCTGCCGCCTCTGCAGGTGTGATTCCAGCCTGGTGCCCAGAGGAGCATGGTTCTCCTTTTGGTTGCCCTGTGAAGTTCTGGGTCTCCTGGCAGATGTACAACCAGCCATCAGACTCCCCTCCTGGGTCCGCCAGCTGGTCCCACTATCTAGGCCCCTTCAGCCACAGGTCCCCTTGCCATGAGGCCCTCCAGCAAGGCTTGCTAGTGTGGTCCTCACCTTCTCCTGGTTTCCTGCCCTTCAAAATGATCTCCCACTTTGAATCATTGTGTGGTAATGTAACATACTGGCAGCTGAATGAGGTGTATGTAACTCCATGTGCTTTGGTTTCCAAGATCACAGCAGTGCTAACTAGGATCAAGAAATAAGCAAATATTGTCCCTGATAGGTCCTTGCTGCTCTGCAGTGTTACACATAGAATTTTCCTTTGCATCCTGATCATTTAATCTTTTCCTTACCCTTTTCCCTATTGGTGCTGATCAAGCAAAACCACTCAGACTGTCAGCAAGAGGAAGCCACCATTATTTACATTAAATTTTGACCAAGTGAACGCCCTGATAAACCGGGTCACAGAGGACACAGATCCTGCTTGTTTTTTCTTGTGGGTTCTCTGCTTTTTTGTAAAGGACATTTACAAATGTACTGTTCTTTCTACACGTAAATGACTTTTTAAACATGCAGACAAGTTCAGATGAATGTCTGCAATTCTTTTATGAGATATTTGTACCAGACAGAGGAGATGGTGGAGATTTAAGTGTTACTTCTTAGTAGCCCATTGGCTGCTAATAACTGCTACGGCTTATTCCAAATAACTACAAATAGCAACAGCAAAGGTGATGTGGGCTTCCTAGAATGGCAACAGCACGTGCTGGAGGAATAAGGGGCATCATTGTGACAAAACTAAGCCTTGTGGATTTTGCTTTTAAATACCTTGGCAAGCTCTTCTCTCTACACAGATCATTGCTCAATACATGTCCTGTGCTAATACTCAAATGTATCTTAATTTCATTTCTGCATCATATGTATTAGTTTTAGAAAAAGAATATTTCATCTTTCACTTCTTCAAGGTTACTAAATTTGCAGCACAGATCCACATTTTCACTTCTGTTGAGCAAAACTGAGACTGTGGACCATAAAAGAGCCTATGTCAACCACCTAACCATGGAGCTGCTTGCAGTCCCAAACCCAATAGCAACCTAGAACAGAGCTGAACTACCAGTAGGTCTCAACTGGCCACTTACTAACAGACCTCTGATGGACAAGAAGTGCAGAGCAACGTATTTAGCAAACATACCCTCTCTCCCACCTCTTAGGAGGGACTGTTGGAGAGGGCTAACTTGATGACCAGGCTGAAAAAATCAGAACTGGACTTAGGGAAAATATCTTCCATGTTGAAAGGTTTGCCACAGGATGGAGGGACATGGGGAAGGATCCCATGGTGGGTGGTGACACACTGCTCCATAAATTACGTTATGTGACATTCACACTGGAGCAGTCATGGGGAACTTCCTTTCTTTTTTTTCCTTTCTGCCTTGTCTTGGTAGTGGGAAAGACTTTGGCTTTGGCCATGGCTTTAGATGAGGCCACAGGGAAAATCCAAAAGCCCACTAAGAGCTGGGGCAGTGTGATATCCTGGGGGGTTTCATCTTGATGCCGTCCCTGAATCCCAGAGCTGTCACAGGCCATAATCTGTGACTCTTTGTGATTTCCCAGTGGTTAGGGAGATCTCTGGTTACTGACTTTCTTATCAGCCAAAATACAATGAAAAAAGCCTAACCCATTCCTTCGAAGAATGGCATGCAGGACTTTAAATAAACAAGTATTTTAAAGTGAAAGACCAGATAAAACCACATCCAGAAAACTGAAATAAAGAGGTTTGTGTATGCAGTCTGTGTACACTAAAGAAATGTTCTAAGCCTTTTCTGTAATTACATGAGAATAACTTTATTTTTATCTTCTCTCCACAGAAAACTGCCTGTTAAAGGGTGATCTGAAAAATGCTCATTGCTGTACATGGGTGAGCAAGAGCTGAGCTAAAAAACATGTGATTAACCTTCTCTCCCCTCTGCGTATCACTAAAACATCACAAATCCGAATAATTTCACCATTTGGATAAGTGAAATGTTTCTTGTGGCAATGCTTGCTAGTGGAATTTGGTTTGTTCAAGTATAATATTGAGGTTTTCTTTTTCTCCTGAAAACAAGTATTCTGACAAAATACAGAACAGATAAAACAATAATTTCAAAGCTATTCCTTAAGCTTTTCTAAGCAAAGTAGTTTTGAAGTGGTGGCGGCAGCAGGACCAGCAGGACCAACTGCAAATCAGTGTAATGCTCACTAATTGGGATTAATGAGGTCATAGCAATCCTCAATACTCCCTGTATTTATTTTTCTTGGTTTTGCAGAACTTGTTTTACATTGCAGCCCTTGGGGATCAGTGGTACAGAAGAGGTATTCTTGCTAAACCCTAGATTTCTGCTGCAACAGGAATTATTAATTGTGTCTTCTCAGGACTTTTTAGAAAGCACCATATGACAGTAAAATCTGAGGGTGCTATATATATGTAGAACCTCTATATGTTGGTTTAGTATTTCCCAGACAGTTCTCAAAGGAGAAATACTAATCAGTTTCTTAGGAGAACAAACACCTGATACACATAGAAAGCAGACTGTGATTTCAGAAGATGAAGTCTCTGGCAATTTTACTGGTTTAATTATACCAGTTAATGCATCATCCCTTCAGATGTTCCAACACAACCGTTTGTGCAGCTGTTGATGAATCAGACTGAGGAGGTCATCAGCTTCAGAAAACAGTTTTTGGGAGTGTTTCTAAAAATGGGATCTGTTTATAAGCTGGTTCACAGTGCCTTACGGCATTGCTGCACAAACAGCTGTGCCAGCACAACTGAGGAGAGTGGCACAGGGTGGGAATGAGTAATGGGCGGGAAGGATAAGAGTATCTTAAATCGACATTGCTGCCAAAGACTTTGTCTTTTAACAGATAAAACTTTGACTTTGTCCTTTATAGCCACATAGTAAATTGTATAAGGCACTGCAAGGTAGCATGCAGAATGTAAAGAAGGTCTAACAAACAAAAGCTATAGGACAGTAAATTTACTGGTTTTCCTTATTCGGCCTCCTATAGTTTGTTGCTGTTGTGTGTATTCAAATATATGGTTTCAACATCACAGTTATACCTTTGTACTTTAGCACAAATACTTACATCCCCCACTGATCTTTGTCCAGAGCTGGTGCCTTATTCTTGACAGCATGTCCCAGACATGTTGTATTTGTCATTATAGACTGCTAAGAGCTTGCAAAGGTCTTATTTTTTTCCCAGTCCTCCAGCATCTTGGCAACAGGCACAGCGAGCAGCATTCCAGTCTCTGGGGTAACAGGTCAGCATAGCTGCTGGTGACAACAGAAATCTGTAGCCTACATTCAAAGTGGAGCAGGTATTAGGATCAGCTCATAAAATGCCCCAGATTTTGTGTAAGCCATTCAGTCTACAAGGTATTATTTCCTCCCTAAAACAAGTCTTGTTGGACCAAGCATTACTTCAATGAATCCTGTCTCCAGTAAGTAAGCCTAGAGCTATGCCACTAATATAGTGGTGCCACAGTGGTACAGATTTGCAAATGCAGTTTACTATTGCAGGTACATGTATTCCTGCATTAAACATCTGCTTTTACACACACGTGCATGCACACAGACGTATGCACACACTTCATTTTTTTCTGTATTTGCAGTCTAATTGGCTTGGGTGAAAGAAATTATGCCATATATGGCTTATGGTAACTACATAAGTGATTTCTACATCAGCTGCTGAACATATCTAATAACTGTCGCTCCCAAAAGTAGATCTTGCTGAACTTCCCTGCGTCACGAACCCCACCTTGCCTTTCATCGTATGTGCAGAGACACAGAATATCCTAGGACCCACATATCCTCCTCACTGCTTTTCTCTCTTCTCTCTTTGGCCTAATATTAGATATTGAACGTTATGTGAGTTATATACACAGAATGAGTATGCTAGGTTTCCCCTTCCAAATAAACAAATGCATTGTAATTCCTTTCTTTATTTCTTTCTGTCAGGAGAAAGTTTCAGCACGGAGGATCAGAGGCTGCAGTACTAAACCAACCGTTTTTTTCTCAGCTTGCTTGAGTCTCTTTTCTTCAGCATGTAAAGAAATTAACAGAACTGCACCTGCTGTCCAGAATGTTTTGACCTGAGAGTGTATGAAGAGAGAAATAAAAAATTGCCACTAGAAAAAGGAGATGGAAAAATCAAAGCTGGGGTGGAAGAAGTATTAAAACATTTCCTTAACCAAAATAAATGTGTGAGCATTTTTTTTCCAATCCTGGATGCACTTATATAGTTAAATTACAGGCATATGTGTTTGCTGCATTATCTTAAATATTTCCACTATGCTCTGAATGAAGTGTCAAGCTCTGTAATGAATTGGTTTGTTCTTTAGATAGTGTTGGACAAGCTCGTGTTCGCCTGAACTCAATGTGTGTGGGAGGCTCAACTTCTCAGGTGGTGTTTAACTTCTTGCAAGATGGGGGCCCCAGTTTCTCCTTTAGATGAAGCGTGTGAGCTACTTTTAAAATATATTTTTAGTTTTATGCAAAACAATCTTTCTGTGAGTCTGGTTACGTGTCAGCCTAATTCCCACACACCTCAAACACAAATTACCAGGGCAACAAACACACTTTCAAATTCCAAATATGTTTTAGTGCAGCACAATGGTTAAGAATTTCTTCTTCTTTTTTTTTTTTTTTTTTTTTAAAGCTAGTTAGTGCAGTATTAGGTAGGTCACTCTGGCCACATTCCCAGAATTTAACAGTGGGGGCCTTGTGGAATGCTAAACGATGTGTATAACAGCATTCAGGCTCTCTGTGAGCCAATCCGTCAAAACATTTGCTGCTTTGAAAATGTGTTCTTCAAAAAAATGGGCATATGGAACTTATTAGACTATTTGGTGGAGTTCAGGCAGCTGAACCCAAGAGAAGCATAAAAACATTTGAGGACACAATTCTACCTTAAGGTAATAGGATCTCTAAACTGTTCTTTTGCAATCAAATACATACAAAACACAGGCAAGAAACATCCTGAATGGAGACATTTGACATTCCAAACAGTCACAAGACCTTAAGTAAAGAACTTGTAAGAGTAGTAAAAAAGTAGTGGTTTGATTTCAGCAATGGCTGGTACGTTTGGTCCTGTTTCCTCATTGGAGCATATTGATTCTGGGCTCTTTAACAGTTCAAGTTGTATCGAGGAGTTCTGACTCATGGTTTCTCTGCAGTGGATTTCTGTGTCTCTGGTGCATTGGCAGCAAGGATCAATCAGTCTCCTTGGAGATGAAAAAAGACAGTCCTGCAGAGGAAACAAATGAGCTGCCATTTTCCAGCACCTGCTTGTACCTTCTTCCAAGTGACTCCTCATCCCTGTTGCACCGGGAGCACAGAACGACCCCAGCATGAGCAGATCTTCCCCTCGCCATGCTGAAAAATAAAGCAAACCGCACAAATTACTCAGATTAAATTTGGGCTTTGGCAACCACAGCAAGAGATAGCACTGGGTTTTGCTGCTCCAGGAGTAGCCCTAGAGCAGACTGTTACACGGATTCTTTCTTTGGGGACAGAATTAGAAGGGGGTGGAGGAATCCGTGCAACCCCTATACTCTCTTGCTTCCTCATCTACTCTGACACTCCTCTGGGCATGAAACTGTGGCACGTGCAGGGCCTTTACGCCACGCTGCTAGCTTTTATCACCACTGCAAAGAATTAAAAGGACACCCTGTTTTTGTGTAGCCTCTTTCATACAACCGGGTGTTACAGGCCAACATAGTATTTATGGACTCCTGACCAATTTTTTCTGTCCTGTAAAAAGACTGAAAGCTGAGGTTTGGGACTTTTTATTTTGTTGATGTAATGGTACTCAGGGATAGTTCTCTTTCTGTGTGGCTGTAGTGCAAGGAGACAAAATGTGGTACTAAATGAGGTACTAAAACCAGTTTCTTGTCTTTTAAAGTGAGGTCTGTGCTGTTTGCTACTATAGTGTACAGTGGTCTTTGCTATCGTAGTGTTTGAACCAAGAATGAAATCACATAGCAGGCTTCAACAGCTGCGGCGCTGTTACACAGAATTTCACAGTTATTGTTCTTAGCAGGCGAGCAAGTTTCTAACCATGGCCAAAGTGATGGATGGCAACCCTAAGGCGTAGAAGTGTTGTGCTATCAAGTGATGCTGAAGTTATCTGCCATCGATATTGTTGAGGTATCTGCAATATCAGTCATACAACCCATCTTGCAATTCTTGTCTTGATCCCGTTCTGACTTACACGGCCTGTCCCTGCTGTGCCCCTCTTTTCAGCCTCCTGCACTGCTTCCCCCAGGGCCGGACGCTGCTGTGTGTACCTCCTTTCTTCTTGGGGAGTGTGGGGAGGGAAAGGGCTGGAGATGGGCTCCTCTCCCACTTGCTATGCTCCAGCAGGCAACATTGCAGGACAATCATGGGATCAGGCCCAGCCAGCATGGCTTCATGAAAGGCAGGTCCTGCCTGACCAACCTGATTTCCTTCTATGACCAGGTGACCCACCTAGTGGATGAGGGAAAGGCTGTAGATGTTGTCTACCTGGAATTCAGCAAGGCCTTTGACACTGTCTCCCACAGCATTTTCCTGGAGAAGCTGGCGGTTGATGGACTAGATGGGCGTACTCTTCGCTGGGTTAAAATCTGGCTGGGTGGCCAAGCCCAGAGAGTCGTGGTGAATGGAGTTAAATCCAGTTGGTGGCCGGTCACAAGTGGTGTCCTCCAGGGCTCAGTTCTAGGGCCGATCTTATTAAATATCTTTATCTGGACAAGGGGATTGAGTGTGCCCTCAGCAAGTTTTCAGGTGACACCAAACTGGGTGGGAGTGTCAATTTGCTCGAAGGGAGGAGGATTCTGCAGAAGGATCTGGGCAGGCTGGATCGATGGGCTGAGGCCAACTGTATGAGGTTCAACAAGGCCAAGTGCCGAGTCCTGCACTTGGGTCACAACAACCCCATGCAACGCTACAGGCTTGTGGAAGAGTGTCTGGAAAGCTGCCTGGAGGAAAAAGACCTGGGGGTACTGGTTGACAGCCAGCTGAATATGAGCCAG
>NW_009267230.1:5408687-5421045 GCF_000687185.1 Egretta garzetta
GAGGCCAACTGCATGAGGTTCAACAAGGCCAAGTGCCGGGTCCTGCACTTTGGTCACAACAACCCCATGCAGCGCTACAGGCTTGTGGAAGAGTGTCTGGAAAGCTGCCTGGAGGAAAAAGACCTGGGGGTACTGGTTGACAGCCAGCTGAATATGAGCCAGCAGTGTGCCCAGGTGGCCAAGAAGGCCAATGGCATCCTCGCTTGTATCGGGAATGGCGTGGCCAGCAGGAGCAGGGAAGTGATTGTGCCCTTGTGCTTGGCACTGGTGAGGTCACACCTTGAATGCTGTGTTCAGTTTTGGGCCCCTCTCTACAAGAAGGACATTGAGGTGATGGACGGTGTCCAGAGGAGAACAACGAAGCTCGTGAGGGGTCTGCAGCACAAGTCTTACAAGGAGTGGCTGAGGGAACTGGGGTTGTTTAGCCTGGAGAAGAGGAGGCTGAGGGGAGACCTTATTGCCCTCTACAACTGCCTGAAAGGAGGTTGTAGCCAGGTGGGGGTCGGTCTCTTGTCCCTGGTAACGGGCAATAGGGTGAGGGGAAATGGCTCAAGTTGTGCCAGGGCAGGTTTAGGCTAGATATTAGGAAAAATTTTTTCACAGATAGGGTTATCAGGCACTGGAATGGGCTGCTGAGGGAAGTGGTCGAGTCCCCATCCCTGGAGGTATTTAAAAGCTGGGTAGACGCGGTGCTTAGGGATATGGTTTAGTGGTGGAATGGCAGTGTTAGGTTAACGGTTGGACTTATCTTAACGGTCCTTTCCAACCTAAACAATTCTGTGATTCTATGCCTTTCATTCCCTCGCAGCCAGGCAAAGCTGCTGTCCATGCGGTGCCCCCAAAGATCTGTGGGGAAAGATTCTGGCATTGTCGATGTTGCTCTTTTCTAACCTCTACAATAGAGTAAAACACCCCAGAAAATAGGTCTCAGCCCTGAGACATTGTAATGGCTGAGGAACAGAGAGGAAGGAGGGAGAACGAAACATCTCTAACTTCAATCACAGCCCCTTGGAAACCTCATTGACCCTTGTCCAACAAGCTTGATATGATACTTGGCAATAGCATGAGACTTTATTTTTCATCTTTGCTACCAGGAATTCAAATGGCAGTGCCCCCATCTACCCTGAAGAAATGCTGTATTGTTTTTTTATGCAAAGGTCCTTGAAATAAGCTGCAGCATCCAGCAGAAACTTTCCTTTTTCCTTTATTCCTTGTATTTGGAAGAGAATGCTGCGACAGAAAAACTTCCTGGGAATTGGACACTGCTGTATGAGTGGAAACTTTTGAAAAAGGAAATTGCCTGTAATGGGTTTGTGGTTGCCTCCATTACTGGGCTGCAGTGAATGAGTAAATCAAGTTAAACTGTAGATATACTCCCAGACCCCTTTGTCACTGATTTTCCCACCTGAGGGAAACCAGTCTGACACATTCAAGAGCTGAATTTTCACATGGCAGAGGCATGACACTGTAGGCACAGTTCTGGAGCCAGGTCAATATTTTGCCTGTAATGCAGGCAAGAAAGAAAATAATCTCAAAATTGCCTAGAGAGAAACTTCACAAGTGCTGTGCTTTCACCTTCTGCCACTCCTTTTGAAGTCAGGGACTTCTTCCATTGGTGAGATTTTAACAAAGTCACAACAATGTCGAACTCCTTTAAAAAAAATCCCACCTGCTATTTTGAGTGCATGGTTTTATCAAGTCAGAAGATTTTGGTGCTGGAAAGCATCATGGGATTTTGCAACAACCGGTGGTGGATTCCCCAATTCCTTCGTGTTAGCCCCGTCCCTTCAGAGCATCCTTCAGTCCCTTCCTGACACAGTAGGAGTAGTGCTGCAGCTGACCTGCTGGTATCACGTGCTTCTCATCCTATGGTGGCAAAATGTGAGGAGGGACATGTGAAAGAAAGGCAGGGCCAGCACTACCTCCACCAGCTGCTCTAGCTATAGGTCTACTGGGATGGATGACAGTGCATCCTGTAGGATGGTCCCTTCCTTTGCGCTGTCTTCCTTCTCTTTTCTGATGTGCACCACTGTAGGTCCCAGCTCCTCACGGTCCTGTGCATGAGCTTTTCCAGGAAGGTTAGTCATGCAGTTTTGGCTTCTGTCCTCATGGCTGGGTTTCTAAAGTCCAAGTTGCTCTGTTTTCTCCTCCTCATTATGTGACAGAGTACAGCATTTGGCCTTAGCTCATTGCCCTATGGATGGGGCTTCTTTTGTTACAGTAAATACGGGGTTGTGTTCAAGGAAATCAGCTATCACACCTCCAGTTAAAGTTCCTTACCAAGCTTTATGAAGCCTTTAAACTGAATTGGGTTTTCTTAAGTCTCACTGGTTTACGACTCAAAGTTCAGTCCTGGAGTAACTAAAGAGTTGAAACACTTGATACGGAGATCTGCCTGTATTCTGCTCTCTGTTGTGGCTGATATCTATTGAGACATTAAGCTTTTTTCTGATCAAGTTATTTTATTTGTATAATTGTAATTTATTTTACTTTGCTATTCTACAGCCACTTCCTAAGGGATTTGTGCCTGGAAAAATTAGAAGAATGAGCCATGTAAGTCCATGAGAGAGGTTGTAAAATAAACATTATACCATGTGTGGGGTAACATTTTTTACTGCAAGTGGCTGCTCTCACTTTCTGGCATTTATACACATGGCCATCTGTTTGAAGGCTGTTTGAAGTGGCTGCGTTCCAGCATTTATGTAACTTGCCTGTAGAAAGGAAATGACATCATTCAGTTTCCTGAAGAATATTACCAATGCCAGAACTGAGGAAATAAAATCTACAATAAATAGAATATGTATTTTTAAACTTTTTTCCCTTTTACAGTAGGTCACCTCTCCATACTGGTCTGACCAGTCTTCAAAGCCATGGCAAGCCCAGGAAACCCCATTCATTTCGCATGCATTTTCACACACCCTGCTAGCAGTGGAACTGCAAGCCACTGTACCTTGCATGTTTGCTGAAATGAGATCTGGTGAGATGGGACTGAACTAATACAGTGGCACAGCCTGTAATGTGCCTCCACTGAAAGATATAGGCATAAACTAACAACAGCAACTTCATAATTAGACTGGGTGAAGCTTCAGCGCTTTCAAGTGACCATGAAAGAGCAGCAGCTATTTGTCGTGCCTGGAAAAAAACATGCGACTCCATTCATATGAGCTAAGCAGTTTAATACAAACCCATATTAGGGTTTAAATTGAAAGAAAGTTTACATTATTAGAGTCTGCATAAAGGCTGTGTATGTTCTCAGACATTTGTTTTAAATCTTCGCCAAGCAATAAAGGTTCTCAGCTGGTGATTTCAACTGAGCCATGTTGAGTTACATCACATGGGGGCTTCCTTCTACTCTGTCTCGCCAGGAACTTTTCAAACTTTTGTCTTGGCTGATAATTCCTGTTTTACTGCCTGCTTTGTCTGCAGAAGTAAGTTGTCAAGTGAATTAAGGACTACTGGATCACCTAGCTAGCAGCCCAAAGAAAGCAGGAAGGCAATTTACTTTTTATAGAGAGTTTTGGTTGGAGTGTGCGTTTGATTTTCTTTGTGTGAAAGGTAATACAGAATAGACAAGCCATACTCCCAAAAGGCCAACTTTGACTGACAGACATTTGGTTATACTGCTGCAGGTATCATTTCAAATCACTTTCACAGTTTCGAGGCACTTCATGTTTAATGCTAATATTAAATAATGACAAACAAATTGCAGTTTCCAGAAGTTATCACCTATGCTTGACTGTTGTTTTTAAAAGTGCTTATTAGATACTATTCAGTCTTCCCCATAAGCTACAGTGTAGTAGGACTTTAATCTGCAACTAGTTTATTAAACAGATTTGGGCTGTCTATTTTTCAGATTCCTATACTTTTGAAAGTTTTTCATAGCAGTCATTATTCCTGTCAAAAGGAAATGGAAATGAGGAGAAAGGTTGGCTAATGATGACCCTTAATAATTTACGGAATTCATACGATCTTCTAGTTTATGTTTATGACTGGCCTTGGATATTCTCCAGAATATGTTGAAATCTGAGAAGCCACTCCCATCCATCTGAAAACAGTACAAAACAGTACAAAAAATATTGCTAACCTTTGTGCCTCCATAAAGAAATCTACTTAATATAAAGGTGGGAATAGCCTGCTAACTGGGAGATATTGGCTAACAAACTATGGTCTTATATGATAATAATAATAGGAAAGTCTAATGTAGTCAGAGAAGTGAGGAACAAAGGTGTTTATTTCCATCTGATTAATAGTACAGACTTTCCAGGCTGAACCAATAAAAACTGATGATTAAATGCCAAATTTAGTGATGGCTTTTTTTTGATATGGATCAGCTCACAGCAGGATTTGAGACCTTTGTCTAGGTGAGTACTTATAAATAAAGTCAATCATGTCAATGACTTCCTGAATGTATATATTTGTCTAAATCAAAGCCTAACTGAACATTACTAAACCATGGAATTGCTATGAGACATTACTGAAACTCACTAATGATTTAGACAGCACTTAAACCAGTGTATTGGAAAGGAATGGTTTTAAATTCATTAGTTAGAAGTAATGTGTAAAATATAGTGATTATTACAGTGAATTTGCTCTTACAGATTTTTAGCATGGGAGTACTGCAATAACATTAGCATTCCTTGCAGATGCTAATTGTATTTCTATAAACTACCAGTAAGCCTCTTGAATCACCAAGTCTCCTAAATCCTTTGATTGTGAAGGGTGATCTTATTATAGTCTTAAGGGAATATCTGGAAGTATGAACTCCAGTTTGACCAAATCTCCAGAAATGAATGGTTGGCTAAATATAAATCTCTGCATTTTCTCCCAGTTATAAATACCTGTGGGGTAGTCTAGCCAGTCTGAAAAAGCCAGACATGAACAATGAAGCAAGAAATAAAAAGCCTTTGAAAGACACTTGTTCAAAGGATCACAATCTGCATTAGACAGGTACACTTTAATTCTTATTTTCAGAGTCTTCAAAAACTCCCTTATATGTTCGGTATAGAGGTCAGATGTAGGATTCATTCTTAGGGGGAGGGATATGAAGAATTCAGATCCTGTCTTTAGTCTCTACAGGTGCGCTGGGTGCTCTTATATCAGTCATAAAATACTGCAGTTGCTGTGCAGTGCAGAACACCAGACTGGATCAAGCTGTGACGGCCCGCTAAAAAACAGCAGGGAAATGTGATGGCAAAGGATGATCATTGCACATATTTTTCTTTTTTTTTTTTTTTTCAAATATGCATTTTCAAGACAAAAATGTGCTGTTTTATTATCTACAGGAAGCAAAAAAAGAAAACGAGAGCAGCAAAAAGCAGATGGAGCTCTGTTAAAACCTATATAAATGCTTCTGATACCTGCTTACGCTATGCATTGCTGCGACATGCTGACAAACATTTGTTACTGTGTAGGACACTTCCAACTTCAAAGCTAGCCTTATATGACCCCCTTCTTCCTTAGTGTACTTTTTACTTTCAAAGCATCAACAAAGAAATGCACCTACAAAAACAAAGAAGTGTCATCACTGTAGCCATGCAAGCACTGGAGTAACAGCAAGGCAGGACCCAGCCAGCCCCTATCTGTGCACATCCACGGAGCACTGCAGTTCATAACTATTATTCCTGTGCTCCACACTGGCGGTGACAGAAGCTTAGAATTAGGCCCAGTGAATGGGATTGTGTCCTCTCTCTTATCACTATAGGTAAGGATTGTCTCCACAAGGTACCAGCTATTTGTACACTGGTGTTAAAAGTAGTGAGAATTAGAGGGAAAATATACTACCTTGCTTTTCTCTCTAATTTTTTTAGCCAATCAACTTTCTTAAAAATCCATGTCCTTCTCTGAACCAAATAATTTGCGCTTAGACAAAGAATATCTCCTATGAGTTTTGCAGTCGTTAATTTTAGTTGTTTCTCTGATTTTCAAGTGCTCTGTGTGCCTGTCATTTTTGTGGAACAACATGGGTAAGTCCAGCTTAAAATGGTGGAACCCACTGGGTGTCAGCAGGTCCATATTGCATACCTAAATATCAATGCATCTGCTTCTGTAGGTTCTGGCTATTTTTTTTTTTTTTTCATGTTTTCCTCAATAACAGCAACAAAAACTACCCTGCAGAATTCCCTGAAGTCTAAAGCATATAAGCCATGAAGAGGTCAATTAGCATTTCTTGTCCCTAGGAAATTACAGTAATTAAAAACCTCCAAATTTATTGGAAATGGTGATGTTCTGTTCAGAATGGAAATTTCTAAGTTTTATAATTATGGAAAAATGTAAACATTTTTGGTTTTAATTTTTTTTTTTAAAGAAATCAGGAACAATTGCTGGCCCTCAGATCTCCCACTGCTTTGGAGTCCTGGGTGAATAAGCCAGAGCTTACTTCTACTGCTCTGTGCAACGGGAAGTAGAAGTTTCTAACATGATTAGGGTTAGGGTTCAAATTTAATTTGCAAATCTTATCATTTTCTAGGTTAACAGCTAAGGCATGGAAAGTCTCAAAATCCTAGGATCCTTATTTCAAACTATTCAATATGAGTTCTGCAGCTAAGCATCGGCCCCGAAAGCCCTCAGTCAAACTGTGGCTCCAGCTCCCTAATAGGGAATATGGAAACCTTGGCACCCCTAACTTGATCTTGGTGATAAGTTTTTCTCAGAGCACATAGCCTCCAGAGCCAGGAGGCGAGCTGGCAGGAAACAATGTGTGCTTCCAAAAAAACCCTCCTAGTATTTTTGTCAGGAGCAGTGGTTCATGAAAAACTATGCCATTTTTTAAAAAAATATTCAGCAGTATGTCCTCAAGACTTCCATTTGTATTCCTAAATGACTGCTTTGAATTGCAAAAGCACACAATATCAAAGATTTTCTGATGGAGTCACCTCTGGTCTCATTATTATGGCTGTGGTCATAAGCTGAGCAAGGACATAAATAGGGCTTTATTCACCTTAAATCCTCTACATGGATATATTTGAGACATGAAAATCTATCCCACAGGAAGAAGCCTTAGTCCTAATAGTATTAAAGAAGTACTGTTAGAACACTCTATGCTAAAAAGTGGAATAAAGCATGATTTTAGGGTAAAAAATATGAAATGAAAGTGTGAATGCACTTTCAATTTCTAAGCAGTCTCAGCTGTGTTTCTGCAATGGTTGTATAACTTAAAGTTTTCTGTAAAGATATCTAAGGTGTGGAGAATTTAGTATTTTGAAAGCTGGTTTCACTTAAGGATGGGATGAAACCCCAAAATGCTGAAAGGGCCCTGGATTCTATGCCAGTCCCACCCGCCGCTCCCAGTTGTGAGAACACTGGAAGCCTCAGTCGCTTGTCTTGGTCATGTGCAAAAGAGGCCAGCTGGGAGAAAGTGTTATGGAAAGACATTTGTGTCTGAAGGGTTCAGTTTCCTAAATGTACAGATCCTTCACTGCTCATCCTCTTTGGCTGCTGTGAGATGGGGCTGCTGCTGCAAGGCCATGGTACTGCCTGCCTCACCATCCCCTCATCTCCCAGCTCGCCCTCTCTCACCAGGTAGCCTGTCCAGAGAGGCAGAAAACTTTCTTGGGAATTTGGCAGCTCTGAGGCCCTGGCAAGCACCTGGCTGTGTGGTTGCAGAGCAGGCAGATGAGCTGGAAGGAGCTGGGGCATGCTCCAGTGTCTGCCCCATGGGAAGAAACCTCTTAGGTTCCTCTTCGGGATCCTTTGTAACAGGAACCAAACTGGTTTTGTGGCATGTTTTATAGAATCACAGAATCATAGAATTGTTTAGGTTGGAAAAGACCTTTAAGATCATCAGGCCCAACTGTTAACCTAACACTTCCATTCCACCACTAAACCATGTCCTTAAGCACCACATCTACCCATCTTTTAAATACCTCAAGGGATGGGGACTCTACCACTTCCCTAGGAAGCCCATTTCAATGCTTAACAACTCCTTCTGTGAAAAATTTTTTCCTAATGTCCAGTCTAAACCTCCCCTGATGCAACTTGAGGCCATTGCCTCTTGTCCTATCACTCATTACTTGGGAGAACAGACCAACACCCACCTGGCTAGAACCTCCTTTCAGGCAGTTTTAGAGGGCGATAAGGTCTCCCCTCAGCCTCCTTTTCTCCAGGCTAAACAACCCCAGTTCCCTCAGCCGCTCCTCAGAAGTCTTGTGCTCTATATCCTTCACCAACTTTGTGGCCCTTCTTTGGACACAACCCAGCACCTCAGCGTCTTTCTTGTAGTGAGGGGCTCAAAACTGAACACAGTATTCAAGGTGTGGCCTCACCAGTGCCAAGTCTGATCGCTTCCCTACTCCTGCTGGCCACATCATTCCCGATACAAGCCAGGATGCCATTGGCCTTCTTGGCCACCTGGGCACACCCCTTGCTCCTATCTGGCTGTCAACCAGTACCCCCAGGTCTTTTTCCTCCAGGCAGCTTTCCAGACACTCTTCCCCAAGCCTGCCGTGTTGCATGGGGTTGTTGTGACCCAAGTGCAGGACCTGGCACCCAGCCTTGTTAAACCTCATATATTTGGCCTAGGCCCATTGATCCATCCTGTCCAGGTCTTTCTGCAGAGCCTTCCTACCCTCAAGAAGATCAGCACACCTGCCCAGTTTGGTTTCACCTGCAAACTTGCTGACAGTGTGTGACTGTTCACTCAAATCCTGCTTAGATTTTGGCTAACCCAGCTCATGCTAAGCCCTGATGTATGCTGGGACCAGTGCCATTGGGTCAAAGTGAGAGCACCATGTAGGCAGGACAGGTGGCTAGGAAGAGCTAAAGGGCCACTATGCAGCCATGATCACCTGCAGATTGCTCTCTCTGGCAGCCATTATCTTTTGTCTGGTAGATTCCTCAGAAAAATGGTATAGACCAAACCTCTAAGCTGGAGGGTATAAAACATCAACTTGCCCCAAAAGCTTTGGAAGCGGATCCAATGGCGGCTGCACTTCTGTGGCTTTCATGCTTCCCGGTGTGATACAGAGGACGCCTGCACCATGGCAGAAGAGGAAGAATGAGCAAATGCACTAGGTCTTTTCTTTTGTTTATAGGTGCATGATATTAAGAGTTACAGATTATAAGTTATGAAATCTTATGACTTGAATGGTGAATAAGTGAATTAATGTGATAAGGGGAGTGAGCCCCTGTTTGTCATGTTTGTTTATTGTATTTCTTAATGAGCTCATGAAATAAAGTTTAAATCACAGAGTATGTTGTCCTGTAAACTTGAGAGAGCTGAATGGACCTTGACAAAGTGCACTTGATCCCTCATCCAGATTGTTGATAAAGGTATTAAACAGAACTGGCCCTAATACTGAGCCCTGGGGAACACCGCTTGTAACCAGCCACCAACTGGATTTAACTCCATTCACCACAACCCTTTGGGCCTGGCCATCCAGACAGTTTTTAACCCAACAAAGAGTACGCCCATCCAAGCCACGAGCAGCCAGGTTCTCCAGGAGAATGCTGTGGGAAATTATGTCAAAGGCTTTCCTGAAGTCCAGGTAGACAACATCCACAGCCTTTCCATCATCCACTAAGCGGGTCCCCGTGTCATGGAAGGAGATCAGGTTGGTTAAGCAGGACCTGCCTTTCATAAACCCATGCTGACTGGGCCTGAGCACCTCATTGTCCTGTACATCCGATTTTGATAGCAGAAAAACAATCGCATTCTAACAAAAGAAAAAAAAAAGATTTTTCATATCATCCTTCTATTTGTTTTTCTTCTTTAATGACTATTTAGATAAAAGCAGCAAGAATAAGTGGTAAATATAAATAAGGAAAACAGCAACAAATGAAAAATTCTGGTAAATTTCTAGGTTCGTTAAGGTTTTCCAGGAACAACATTCAGAAAGTATTTTTAAATACTTCTGCAGAGCTTCAAGTAACTTTCTTGAAGTAGGGTTTCTCTGAAAACAGTTTACGCAGCGGGTGACACATGCTTACTCTACAGAACAGTTCCTGACTTTACTCAATATCTGCTCACTTTGGCAACACATTTTCCACTGTCAGCCTTACAAAAGTAGCAGCATGGGCTTCCCCCTTATGCCTGATCTGATATTCTCAGATCATGGGTTCAAATTAAGCATGCATGCGTGTTGCTTTATGAATTAAGTATATTTGAATCTGTCAAGGCACGATCAGCTAGAGGTAAAACTGCACCTTGCTATATTACTTAGAGATGTGAAGAAATACTTCACTGAGCTTTCTTCTGCGTTCTCCAGAACACAGAACTTGGCCTACAAACATGTGGGGTTGGGAAAGCATTCGTGTGATGATGAAACTTACTGTAAATTCTTATTCAACGGCTTGGACACTACTTACAGAGTTGAAATATCCTTTACACTAACACCACAGTTCTTTAAGTAGCTTTCTATTAAGCTAGTGTTGACTTAACCCATTCTTGCCCCTTCCACAGCCTATGCTCAAGCCCACTTTGGACTGTCATTGTGAGAAAACAGACTCAAGATGTCATACATCCGGAAAAACATCACCCCAAACATTAGGGGGAACACTGTGGGGGGCATAATTTTCAGCTCAACTGAAAACTGTTACACAGATGTTTGTAAGGGACAAAGTGGCAGGGACTGCCATGCCCCAAGACTTCTGATAAGTTAAACTCCGTACAGATTGGCAGTGAAAATTGGCCTCTAATTTGTGTACAAATGAATCCCCTGTCAAAGTCCAGTTTTCTAAGGCAAAAGTAGCAGCCTTAGTGGGGATAAAGTCCCATTTACACATTTCAAATAGCATTTGTATACCCCTAGAGGAAGATGGATTGTCACCCCTGGAAGTGTCAGGGTGTCTGGCTGAGCGGTGCAGCTCTGTGTTCCTGCTGCCCCGAGCCCTGGCAGCACAGGGAGCGCACACGCTGGGGCCCCTCAGCCTCACATCATGGCCCAGAAGGGTATGTATGCTTCTGTAGGCTTCAAAAACAGGAAGTGACATTTCAAGCAATTGCAGATTTACTGTGAGCCCGTGGCTGGTCCCTCTGCATTGTCCCCACTTTCCTGTTTGAGCTTGGAGGAAGTGGCCAGAGGGATGGGGGAAGGGAGACCTCCCTGCAGTGCTTCTCCAACGGCAGCCTGTGTTACTTAGGGGAAGAGTGATGAAAACATATTCAAATCCTTGCCAAAGGCTCACAAGAAATATTTGACATCTCACCTATAACAACAAGCAGGAGTTAAAGGTTAAATCACACACAATCCAAGCGTTTGGGAAAAGGATGTGTCTATGTCATCAACTTCTGTTGGATTGTAAAGGAACAGCGTACAACAGCGGAACGGGCTCTGAGCTATCAGGAAAACACACTGTGGCTTAGTGCAACTATGCATGAACATGAAAAGTGCCAATGGGTTCTGTATATTTGTAATTTCATATCCAAATGCCCTTTTCAGCTCTGTCACCATTCAGGTGGTTAAATAGTGCACAGTGTGGACACCACTGGCTACTTTCTTTGCCTGTGTGCATGTAGACACGAATTATTACACAAATATTCTGGTTTCCCATGTTGTATCACTTCTTCTGGGGAACTGTCAGCAAGGAATTAGACAATCAGCATTGCCCAATGCTTTCATGTAATTCAGGGAGCTAAAGAATCAAAACTAGCAATGTGTTTCTTAAGATAATGTATTGGTATTCTGCAAACTGAATCAAGGAAATAACTGTCTTTGCTGCTAAGTGCCAAAACACTGCAGAGGCTACCTCAGCCTATATAATGCTAATACTCCGGTGGCTGTAATTCAGGAAAAGTGATTCTGCTGGCCATTGCTGCTTCTGTCTGCTGAAAAAAGCAGCTGAATTTGCGACCATCTGCTCCATGAACTCAATTAAATTTCTTTCTCATTTATTTCTAGTAGTACTCAGTGGGAATTTACCAGACAGACTGACCCTCAAGAGAGAAAATTAGTCTTATCCCAAGGTAATGAATATAATTTGTATGCTGTTACATGGTATATATTGGTATATATTACCCAGCCATTAGCTAGCTGGGATCTACCTCACCTAGCTTTAACAGTTTAGAACAGGTACTCAGAACTAGTTGTTTCCTCTGTCAACATTGTAGAGGCACAGGAAAATTCACCTTACGTGCCCTTTTAGATGGATAGATCACTGATTATAATGGGAAGCTATGTAAATGGTTTATACTAAATTTCTAATTTTTATATGGCTAATATTAAGTAAGAAGTATCTTGCTGTAAGAACTGTATTTCCTATATTTTGCACAAATAAAATTGAAAATAACTTTCACACAAGAATTAAAGGCCAGTATTAATCCTCTATGAATGTGTCCCATTCATTAAGAAAAAATGCATCAGTGCATAATCATTCATAGTACTCAGTATTATATGCCAACAAGTTGTAGCATGAATATAAACAG
>NW_009267230.1:5421059-5434883 GCF_000687185.1 Egretta garzetta
ACTTTTGGAAATTTTCCTCTCAGAATAGGCAAAGCTGCCAATAGCACCTGCAGAAAACAAAATAAGATAGAACAATATATCAAATCAGTGTTGCAGCATAGGCTTTCCTATTCATGTTCTGTCAGGCTAGAGGTTATCAACGTTTATTTAGTTGTGTGTATTAGACAATATGCATTGAGATATAGACATTGTGCCCGTAGTCCTCATTTATAAAATGACACAGTCTGGAAGTTATTCTAGGATGATTAATTATTTTATTTTTAGATAAATCCTTCCTCATTGCCAGTGCTGTGTTTCTCAGTTCACTGTTAAAAATATTTTGCCTTAATGATTTTCTCTTTCCTGCACTTAAACAATTGTGATTCAAGTCTCAAAGGTCAGAAGCAAAGACAGAGGTATCACTGAGCTTAAAGACCAGATCCAGCTGCTGGAAAGAAGGAAAGAAGATGGTTGATTCCCCCTATGCCCAGTGGGCCAGTTCCTCAGTTAGGTGTTTGAGCACGCAGGTGTCTATGTCACCATGGCATTGGTTGTCACCATGTGCTGGCGACATGGAGCCTTAAGACAGAGGTGGGGAATCTGAGTTTTTCAGGCTGGCACTTCCATTTTCCTCTCTCATACCTCTTCTGAATTTCTCCCCTTGCTGCTTCAGTCTCTTACTTTGCTGTCTGTTCAATGGGAGAGATTGGGGTAGGCCCTCCACTTCATACTGCACTGTTCAAAATTTAGGATGCTCACCTGACAAGTAAGAAATCAAAACTTTCCTCCAAGCTGGACAGAGGAGATGTGAATCTGTTATTCTACATCCTGGGTACTGCTTTAACCACTGGACCTGCACTGTGTGGAAGAGGGAGAGGAAGACAGGGCCATCTGGCGAAAGTTCTGAAAGAAAATATTTTAGCAATTATGCAAAAATCAAAACTGAAACGAGCAGACAAATGTATCTGTTATCAGAACAAACATATTAGTTATGTAGGCATGATCTCCACCTTTTTAGCTACATTTTTTTTGGCTAGAATCAGAAACTAACCCTTCACCATCCTTCACTCCAGGTGTTAAAATTGCATTTATAGTTTTTTCCTTTCATCTCTTCATTAATCCTTTATGTCCACTCCAAGGAAATGGAAGCAGGGTAAGGGAGCATGGCAAAGGACACTGCTTTCAGCAGGCTTGAGACTGTGGAGACAGGCACTTAGAGGCTGAGAGATGTTGGCTGTGCTCAAACTGTTCCTGCATGGACCATCTCACTTCATTGGTTACTTTGAGTTTCCTTCTTTGCTCCGAGAGTCCTGGGTAAGTATTTTACAGGGCCAAGAAAGGAACTAGAATAAAATACATCAGTTTTGCCTCTGGATTAGGAGGAATTGGTATCAGGTTAAGAGAATAAGCATGAATTAAACTTCAGCTTTCAGAGACAGCAATGCCTTGAAATAAGCTGTGCAGTGAAGAGAGGCCTCCCCAGGCCTTCTCCTTTTCTTTGCAGAGTTCCAAAAACAGTGATCATGGGACCAAGATCCAGGAAAGTGTGTGCCAGTGGTGTCAATATAAATGTCCTTCTGCCTACCAGCCTCAGATCTGGCTGAACGTGTTCAGTTGGTAATTTTCAGTGGAAATATCAATTCTCATTTACCAAAGTTCTGTAGAGCTTATTGTCATAATTTTACGTTGTTATTCAAGTGGAAGTTCCATACTGTTAAACAGCTGATGATAGCACCATATTGTCCTCAATTATGATTTTATAATACATTGTTAAGTGAAGCTTCGGTGCCATCTAAAATCCATATGAAGGAAACCATCTGAAATAAACCTCCTATCTTTGCCCAAACAATTTCTTTTACAGACTGCTGCTATTTAAAAAGAGAAGTTCTTCAGTTTTTTGTATGGCTGCCACTTGAAACTGTTTCCTTAACACACTCCATTTGGAAAAGTGGAGGTGCCTGTCTCTACTTTAAGAGTGCTGTCACAGCCAGTTGTACAAGTGTTATTCTTTACAATAACACATTTCAGCTAAAATTTGAAATCATGAATTATGAAAATCATTAGTATATTATTAATAATTCGTTTTCCCCAGGAACAATCTGACATACAAAATGTTGAGGTTTTTTTCTTAGCCTTGTGCTCCAGCCATGCACTCATACCTTGTCACTGTGGTATAATTTTAGAATGTCTTACAAGCTCAATTCAAGCTCTTAGCTTTGATGGGATACAGACATCAACTGCTCTGTCTCTTGAACTGTGACCTTAAACAACCAGGCTTTTTCCTTCCCCGCGGGAATCATGTGATTGCACTCTCAGCGGATAATTTTTCCTGGATTCTTTTATGGTATTTCCTACACAGGAAAACAATCCTGTTATCTCACTTAAAAAGATTAATAATGAGCATTTTCATGGGTTTTTGGTTTTTTTTTTTTAATTAAATGTATGTGTCTTCTTCCCTTTCATTGCTTATCTAAAAACACATGCCTTAGAAGAAGTAAGAAAGGATCACATGTATTTTTTCACACAGGTCAGAAAATAAGCAGTGGTAAATATGATAATGCAGCTGTTAATCAAGAAACCTCACTATAATATAAAAACAGTTAAACAACAAATTTGTCATTTTCCACCAAACCAGAAGTCTCAGTTTAAAGTCATCACAGAAAATATTCCATAGTCTCAGACTGTGAATTCCAACAGGAAAGAATTTTCAGGAAGAATTTGTGTTCTTTTGTTTGTGCAGTCCCTCACGAGGACTCAGCTAATGTGCCTTCATAGGGTCATATCTTTGTGTTTCTGCAGTTACATTTTCTTAAGAAAACAATCCAAGCAGGCTTTCAAGGGCTCACGGGGTACATGAAGTTCTCAGAAACAAAAGCACAATAAACTGAATAATGCTCTCAGTTACTTTGATTTTGTAACTGAAGTAATCCTGAATTTATGCCACTGTATCTGACAAAAGAATCTGACTCAACATCACTCAGTCGCTGTGCTACAGGAAGCAGGCTGCCTTATTGTTGAATGAAAATCCGGGGCAATGCCAATTCAGATTTTGTTTGAAAAAAACCCACAGACTTTTTTGTATGCAGAGGCATGGCCCATTCATCGCACATATAGTCTACTTTTAAATTACATTGCATGTGTTTATAAAGAAGTGCATCTTTGCTCTGTTCTGTATGAGTCAATTATTTCTGTATATGAATAAAAAAGGCCTCCAATAAATAAAAATTTTGGTTTAAGCTAATTTGTAGTTCTGAGAATACATATTCACTACTCTTCCATTGCTTGCAAAAGTGATTATTAAACGAGTAGCTGCTGACATACATAAACAAATTCAAACCATTCATTCCTGACTTAGCTTTCAGATCCCAAGAGTGGGAAATTCATGAAAGTGTTTCTTACAAGATTTTCCTTTGTGACATCCACAAAAGACTGCTTTCTCCTATGTTTTTCCCCTGTGGATTACGATTACTTATGTTTCCAGGCATCTGACTGCAAATCCAAGGTCCTAGGCCTCTTTTACAAGTCCTAAACTGAGTGACTTCACATTCTTCTTGAATCCCTTTGCAATTCTTTTCCTATAGTCAATCTAATTCAGCTCCAGGGAAAATTAGGATGTTAGAATGGTAGTAAATTTACCTCACCAAATCTCAGTGAAGTAATGATACAGGTGGAGTGGGATGATTTTGTCATTTCTGGAAAGGTAACAGGACTCGCTTGGTAACATAACACTTTGTTTAAGCAAATGTGCTTTTTTCACCTACTAATGACCTGTCCTGAATGATCAGAAGATGATCACTATTAACTACTTCTCCTTTAAATCAGGTAACACAGAGGTTTTTTTTTTAGGAGTGAAGGTTCTGAATGTGATGTAAATACAACATGCTAGCAAGGTATTTGTTATACATCAACTGTTCCCTAAAATTCTCTTCTATTTCTCAAGGAACTTTTCAAAAGATAGAGGACTGGTGAAATTTCATGTGTTTTCAAAACTAGGACAAAAAGAAAAAAAATATTCTTCATTTTTTATCAAAGTATACCCTTTTTTCTAAACTAGAGAGACACTGTCTGTCAGAAGGATCTTCCTTTGATACTTATATGGAGTATGAAGAATGTGCCTGTTAACTAGTTCCAGCCAAAAATCCATAGATTATTTTGATTTTTCAACAGAAATTGAGAAAGCCATAAATGATTCCAAAATCCTGTTTTCACAAGCCTGGAGTTCAAGTCATTTTTCCATGTACTATAAGCCTGGACAGATTGCATCTTTCATGACATACCATGCTCTCACACACAAGTCTCTGATCTTACTTGAAAGTTTTCTGCTCCACATATTTTACAACATCTTTTGAACAAGCAAAATAAATTGAGCTTCCTAAATATTTCACCATAATTATTTGCATTACTGTTGCAGGTCTATCTGAAAAATTTCTAGGTTGTCATCTTCCTTATTAAAATAAGGTGTTGACACCAGATCTGGTAAGATTATTCCAATGAGAGCCTCTGTAAATTCTCTATGAAATTACTTCCCTACTCCAACCTTCAGGTTTCCTGCTGGTGCATCTGAGAATTGCATTTAGCTTCTTACAAAAGCAGCATATGTTCGAATATGCTTTCTAGTGTTGCTGCTTTCCAGGATACAATCTTCTACTCTAATAGTGTGCGTTGTAGCCTGTGTTTCTAGGTATATGGCATAGCATTTATCTGTGTTAAAATGATGCTACTAAAATGAACATCTCTTAAGAAGTCACCCAGGCCAGCCTATATAGCTGATCAGTTCACATCTCATTTACCTCTCTAATGAATTATACTGATAAATGCAGATATTACTAGGAGTTTGTACATTTTCATCAAATTTTGCTTTGCACTGATCCCATTAGAAACACCCATTTCCCCTTCACAGACACTTTTTCTGATATATCAGCTACCCAAGGCTTCCATAAGCCAAGATTTTCTGCATTCATTGTGTTATAACATTGTAATACTTTTCCAATGGAACAGTCCTTCCATGGTCTTGCCTGTGGTTGATGTTAGTTTGCCATTTTGCAAGTTTACAAAAATGCAGTTTACAGAGTTTTTAAGAGACTCTCAGTCCTTTTTGGAATAAAAAATATGTAATTTTACTGGAAGATGAACTAATTCTAAATTCAACTTCACTCCAAGCTCAATACAAAAACATTGATGCACAAATTACTTTCTTGGTGGACATCACCAGCTAACATGCTCAGTAGTTTTACCATATTTATAATTATTGGCTAAGATTTTTTGTCTGGTAGGTTCAAGTAATTCCATCCTTTCTTCTTTAATTTTAACGGCCATGGAGTTGCAGTGATTTCTTTAACTTCCTCCTTCCTTTATCTGTGTTTTTATCCAGTATTATTCTTTCTGGTGGCCCAGTGTTTTCCATACCCACATACATACTCAGCTGTTACGAATATGTTCACACTTCTTGATGTTTTTTTATAATCACAGCCACCTTCAGTAATGGTTGTCAGTTTGGATCATCTAGGAAAGCCTTTTTTACCAATTTCCAATTACCCTTCACATTGTTTCTGATGTGCCAAGGAGGGTTTGAAGTATTCCTGATCAGTATTTGTTCTGGTTGTTAAACCAAACTATATCAAACTATATCAGCCCCAGGATTTCTATTCATCACCTTGTGGAGCAGGAGATATTTTCCTCTTTCTTCATTGTTTATGAGCTGCAGAAAAAGGCAAAGGGTGCCTTCCTATAAATACTTAACAACTGACTACAACTACAGGAGGGATATTCGGCAAGGTGCTGTTAGTATTATAGGCCTTATAGGTGCTTAATGTCTTCTCAAGTACTCAAAATTAAATTGATCTCCAGATGAGGAGCTACGAAAGAATTTCCACCCATATCAGATTGGCAGAAACCATTGTATTTTTCTGAGGCTTGTAACATATGGAGTAGGTGGAGTAGACATTTTTTGTGAAGCATGCTCAACTAATCCAAGGACATGGCTGCTGTGACACTGGAAAGACCACACAGCATCTGAGGTAATTCCTTCCAGTTCTTTGTACTTAAATATCTCTTTCCATTCAATTTGTGTCTCCAGATTTGAGAGACTGGATCTTTTAAAACACCCAGTATGTATATCAATCAGAACTGTATTAAATTTCTGCATGGGGAAAGCATCAGTGTAATTACATCTAATTGATCTAATTGTACTTATACAGCACCCAAACCCCCTAAATTGACATTCTGTAGATGGACACATTTTTTCCTGAATGTTTTAGCAAGTAAGGGGACTGCTATTTCTATTTCCTCAGGCTATTCAATAGCCTATTACATTGTCTTAGCATTATCCCATTTTGTGATTTATAATTTAATACGTGAATTAGTACACAATCAAGGTCCTGTCTTTCTGTATAATTTGTAACTCTAAACCATATAATATCCCTGCTGTCTTTCTTCAACAGTGTGTAACCAATGAGTTTAATATCCAGTCATGTGAGTCATACCACTGCAGTTGAGTAATACCAGCTAGCTCAAATTTCTTTTCATAAATTTGTATTACCAATTCCCCTGACTCTCAGAATGGTTACAAGAATGAAGATTGTTTTTCTTATCCCAGTTCTTTTTGTTTCAGTCCTTTTGCATTTGTTCATATGTACTTGCAAGTTGTTCCACACAGACTAGATGTTACCTGGGATGTACTTCCTTTTTATGGAGGTGGAAGTAGCCATCCAAAAGCCATCCATTCTACCTTCCTAGAAAAAGCGTCCCAGGTGTCTGTTTTTCTGGAGTAGTTTCCCTGAAATTGTAGTACTTCTCCTCATTTTCATTACAGGCAGAAATGACCCTGTGGCATGGGTAACTCCAGCAGAGGATTAGACATAAGTAAGAGAGCTACCTATGGCTATGCCTGACCTCTTAATATGTATATTCTCATTTATGGTAGGTAGTATTCACCTGGTGCAAAGAAGCAGTTTCCCTCCTGAATATAGGCAAGTGGTAAACAAGACTTCCAATTTATGCTTGGAATAGATGAAGCAGAGACCCCTTGTGAACCCCAAATGTTGTTATAGTAACAAGGAGACAAACGTGTCTTAAAATAGCCAGCCTGAGGTGTTGGGATTAATAATAGTCTTCTCCCACCAGATGTTCAGAGAAATGCAGTTCAAGTGTATCCATCTGGCCTGCTCAGCCATGTTTCAGGACTCTTGGCTGTTAAACTGATATTTTCAAATGGTTTTCCAAGTGAGAACTCAGGAATTAATATTTTTTTAATAAAGCAGAGTGGGAGAAGCTACTTTTGTGATAGGGAGCTGGTGCAGGGCATCAACTGCTGCATTATCTTTGAAACACCAGTAGAGTAAGTTTCTTAAAAGTAGTAACTTTTATACTTTTGCTGTAATCAGAAAGTCTAGCTTTGCTTTACATTTCTTACTGATGTAAAAAAAAGACTGTGCTTTTACAGAGCCAAATCATTCCTTTACTGAGCAAAGAGCATTGCGTATGGGATATGCTATGTACTGAGGTTTAGCACTTTGGGGAAGAGGACTTTTTCTCTTCTTACTTGTAGGTGCGGTCAGTGAAAGCTCTTGGGCTCCTTGGTTCCTTCCACAACCTCATTCCATCAGGGTTGGTGTTGAATTCTGAACTTTTTCTAGATGTGTTATGAATGTAGACATAAGAATGCTGCCACAGAACTTAAATTCCTAATGCAAACCTACTCATGAAGGAAATAATCTTTGATTTGATGCATGACAATCATCTAATTGTTAGAAATGAAGACACCTGCAAAGACAAAACTCAGACTATCAGGGATTCTGAAGCTGGTGGTGAACAGAGGAACGAGGTGCTCCTGTGGTAATATTGCAGACTCTCTGCAAACTCAGAGAGACAGAATGTGTGTGTGTGCATGGCAGGGATAAAGATGACATGCCTTTTGTCTTTTATAGAATACCATGCAGGGGTTCTCCAAGCATTGCAACTGCAGCAGACAGTAGGAGCAGAACAAAAATGTCTGTCAGCAACACAAACCACATGGGTGGTATCTTCTTCACTGCTCCTGCATAAATGGAAAGGGGAAGGAGCTGGATATGAAACATTCATTCTGTAGCAAAAATTAGTAACACCTTGTGCACATACAGCAATTAAGGAAGATATTTATTCAATACAGAAGTACAACACCCTTCCCTGTCTACACATTGCTGTATGGAAAGTTCTGGTATTTTCAGGAGGAAGCAATTTATGGCATATATTAGCTGTGAAGGAGAGAAATGGAGCTCTAATGGATCACATACACAGGATGTTAGACCAAACCCATGACTGGAGCTAGTGCTGAGGATCAAAACATCATTTTATTTTGTGCCAGGTGGACCCCAGACATCTGCACAGTTATCAGGAGAGCCAAAGCATTCATTGATGTGCTTCCTATTTCCTTCTGTGAATGATAAAGCTTATTACTTGAAGGAAGAGTTCATAGGAGCCCCTAGTATGAGAGTTCAACAGTGTTTCCTTGGTCTTGGAGGTTATTCTTGTACAGAGATGTATTGAAGGTCATCCCTTCTTTGTTCTGTATGCATGCATGATGTGGCTTTAAAAGCAGGCTTTTCTGCTTTGCTTCCCAAAGTAATAGTACCCTTGTGATACAGATGGGATTGCTGTACATGAGCCCACTATTGTTTAACAAGGCCTCTTTCTTGCAGATGGTATGCATCATTTCTAGGAATAAATTGATTTTGGTTCTACCCTTTAATTTAGTTGAGCAATAGCTACATTTGACCAGAGCTTAATTAAACTGTGATAACTTCAAAAATTCAGCTGGACTGAGCCATCCTTCCTATGTGAATGTTATCACAAGCTTGTATAAAACTTCTCTTCCTTGCTTTTGTGCTTCATAAAAAAAGAAGCTAACTGTGATTACAATAAATGTTCTTCACTCAAGGATCAGGTTCTGGTTGCCTTACTCTTGCTGAGTGGCATCTTCACACTACAAATTTTGTTGATAATATTGAAGAAGTACAAGTAGAAAAATTAGGCTCAGCCCAAAAGCGCTAGTACCTTACATGGAATATAAATGCAGAATTTGTATTAACTGTTGTCCTCTGCCTCTTGTTCTATCCCCCAGAAGATATGCTTCTCTATGCTTTCCCATTAAGGAGCTGTAGACAGAACAAAGAGCCAGACTGAGCTTTCTCCAAGCTGGACAAACACATCTCTCTCGGCCTCTCTTTGTATGTCATGTGTTCCAGCCCCTGACAAGATGATAGTTGTCTGCCAGGCTTGCTCCAAGATGTCAATATCTGTCTTGTACTGCATCCAGTTTTAGGTTTCTCAGTACTGCAGGTGTGGCCTGAATGAGGAGAATGATCACTTCCTCAGCCTACTGACTGTATGACTGAGGACTTGGTCAGGCTGAACTCTGAATCCCCAGTCTTTGGTAAGGATTGCAAAACTATCCTCAGTGCTGTCTTTGTGGCTGACTCGCAAGAAACTTCAGCTTCTTACAGGAACAATGGATTTGCTTTAATTTTAAAGGAGTCTAGGCTTGAAAACAATTAAGGGTTCCTTTACTAGCTGATCCTCATCCTGCTAACTCTGGTGCTTAAACAGCAAAGGAGTTCATGGTTAATTAATATACACTCTTTTCACAGAATCAAGATCATCTACTTCCAAACCCCCTGCCATGGGCAGTGACATCTTCCACTAGACCAGGCTGCTCAAAGCCCCACCCAACCTGGCCTTGAACACTTCCAGGGGTGGGGCATCTACAGCTTCTCTGGGCAACCTGTTCCAGTGCCTCACCACCCTCATAGTATAGAATTCCTTCCTAATATCTAATCTAAATCTACGCTCTTTCAGTTTAAAGCCATTGCCCCTTGTTCTATCACTACAGGCCCTGCTAAGAAGTCCCTCTCCAGCTTTCTTGTAGATCCACTTCAGGTACTGGAAGGCTCTTGTAAGGTCTTCCCAGAGACTTCTCCAGCCTGAACACCACCAAATCCCTCAGCCTTTCCTCACAGGGAAGGTGTTCCATCCCTTGGATCATCTTTGTGGCCCTCCTCTGGACCCGCTCCAACAGGTCCATGTCCTTCTTATTCTGGGGGCCCCAGAGCTGGATGTGGTACTGCAGGTGGGGTCTCACAAGAGTGGAGTAGAAGGAGAGAATCACCTCCCTCAACTTGCTGGTCATATTTTGTTTAGATATAACTAATCCAGGTGTTACTTCATCATTTTACCAAGATCTAATTCAAAATAAAAAACATTGCCTGGAATGCAGATGTCTTTTGTAGGTAAATACTAATAAACACAAGTACTTGGTGAGCATTATGTAGTCATGTGCAAGTTGAAGCTATTATGTCCTGTGTGGGTATGGGAGTTACTTGAGGGTTTTACACTGAGCTCCACAATGCAGTGACATTTACCTAGATAGAGCCATCTGCAAGATGTGGCACCTCCTGAGAGATTCAAAAGTTAAGTAATCTGGTTATAAAATCTTAAGTATTTGACTATCCCAGAAGACATCAGTGCTGAAATTACAAGAGCAGTTTTCTTTGTTTTACTGTTTTATTTTCAGCCAAGATTGTGGCTTGCTGAGCTTATCTACTTGCAGTTCACCTTTAAGGCCTGTTGGTAGACACACATTACCTTCCTGTCTACAAGCTCCATCTGCCTCCTCTGCATATTTAGTGAACACTTCAAACCAGTGAACTAGGGAATACGCAGTTTCTCAGCAGCAGGCACTCATCACCAAATGGGACATTTTAGCTCTGTCTCCGTTGTGCTAACGATGGGGTAAGCCTAAACTGTCTGGATGCTTGGGCACAGGCTGAGCATTTAGGCATCGCCCCTTCTCCTCTTTGCAGTGGAGAGATGCTGACCACAGACATGCCTGTGGAGAGTAGCACTTGGGACAAGAAGCCCTGTAACAACCGACAGCTGCATAGTCCTGTGGCTGACTGTAGCCAAGTCGCCCTGCACAGTGTAGCTGTAGCCTCCATGTCCATGTTAACCTCTGTAATTCTTTCTGTGATTCCTTCAAACCAGAAAGCACCATACAGTAAGTGACCCAGGCCTATCTGAAGCAGCGGGTGGGAGAGGCCATGCTTGCTACACCTATCAGTCCTTCCCAGCCCAAACAGGAGAGTCTGAAGGCCAGAGATACTGCAACGACCTTTCCCAGCTGCGTGCTGGGGGAGGCTGAGTTTATACCACACCTCTACTTACTCCCTCACTCTTGCAGCCCTCAAACTGCCTGTGAGAGTGGCGCAGGAGGATGCTCAGGTATCTGAAGGTTTTTGAGAATTCTGGTACATCTCTCTGTGTACACTTTTAGGCAATTACAATAGCTGCTATGACTTTGAACACAGTCATAGCACAGTCCCCACTCTCTCTCACAGTCCCCAAATATCTTTACAGGTCTGGACCACTGTGGCACCTGTGGAATGATTAATTTACAGATTCCACCTGCTGCAGATCAGGATGTATTTTTTTTTCCCTGTGGTAAAAATGCAAAGGCTCCACTAAGCTTGCTGCTTTCCTAAGTGATTCAGTTCAAGAGCATGATTTATATGCAGATAGAGAGCCTGATTTTTTTTAAGCATAGAAAAGTTTGTGGTCAGTATTGTTGGTGTCTAAGTATGCTGTGCTGAAGGTGGGATGTTACTAATTTGAGAAGTTGGATTTCTTTTGAATTACTATGTAATTATCTTGTTTCTATTTCATTTTGACATTCATTTATTTTCAACAAAATGAAAGTAAAAAAAGGCATTGGAAGATGAGAAAACAAGATCTAGACAAGTTTTGGTGTCTTTTTTTTTGATTGGATGAATAAATCAGTATGCAATACTGCAGAGAGGCATTAGCATTTTATTAGTATGTTGCTATTGTTATTAAATATTTGCAGCCCATATAAAGCTTTCAGTGAGTCTGTATGAAAACTAAAGATGGCAAAATTTACCTATGCACTTGCACAAAAATAATAGACTGCTTTTACTCCCTGTCTGCTGTGTACCCACGTGTTGCATTTCCTGTCCTGGCCCTGAGTCGTATTAAATGGAGAGAGACCCCGTCCAATATGTACCTCCTACATATATCATTGTACTTTAAAGAAGCGAACATTGCTCTCATAAGGTGAAAAGTGTGGTCCAAGTGGTAATCACCTACTTTCCTGATGACGGAAGTGAGTAGTTCTGTTGTCTTCTTTGTGATGGCTGCCCCATATAAGGATGCTCGTGTATCGACCACTGTGTGGTCTGCTGACAGCATCTACCACAGAGTGTAAAGAGGTAAGGCAGCATACAGGGATGTTTTCTTAGCAGTCAGTGACTTGTGGTGCTTCTTGAACTGGCACATCTTCAGACTGAAAGTGTACTCAAGCTGGCTTGCAGATAAATGCTTCCTCTCTGGTGGAATGTGTCACCTGGATGCTGGAGTCCCAGCTGTGCTGGGGTGCCATACAGAGACCATGCCTGAGGAAAGGCAGTGTGGTGGCATGACCTGGAGAGTGTGTTTGAGCCACTTTTTCCCTATGCCTGTAAAGCTGGTGGCAGTTTGCAAGCTTTGCCTTGGTAGATTCAGTGGGAATGGACAGGCCAGTGGCACTGTTTAAGCTGCGTGTATTGGTATCCAATGTGAATGAATTTGTTGACTGAATGAGGTTCAGACCTGCAGTGATGAACTTTTTAATGCTTACTGTGAATTAAGTCAGCTTTTTTTTTTTTTTTTTGATCTGGACTACACCACATACCACTTCCTAGTTTCCTAGAAGAAATAAAGACTGACTCTGGCCAAACTTCTGCCAATTCTGGACAGAGTGAGCTAAAAAACCTTACTCTTTCATATAATCTCCATTAAGTTACTTCAGTGTAGCAGAAATTGCTTTGGAAGTAGTTTGCAACAAGCTATAGAAAGTTTTTCTTGCAGAAACAGAGAAAGAGAACCTACAGACTGTGCAAAGAAAACAGAGAACAGATTCTGGTATCCTGGATGAATCAACCGAGAGCCAAAGGGCTGACAGCAAGGAGATCTTGTTTCTCTTCACAGCATTACATTAAAATAAATAAATACAAGGGTGTGTATTCAAAAAGTACCTGGCAGAACCTCTGAAACATGTCCCCACCTGGTTATGCTGTAATGGTTACTAGGAGGTTTGGAGATTAAAAAAAAAAAGGTTGTACTGGGGAGATTCTGAGGGAAGTGGGAGGTTAAATGCAGGTCTTGGGTTATCCACGAGTACCCTCTACCGGTATCGCTAGGTAACTGCAAAAAGAGCAGCAGCGAACAGCACACATGAAAATGAATTGCATCATTGCAGCTGTGACAGAACGGATTCTATATCCCGTATCCCATAGACTCAAATTATGCTCCCCAGCAAAGGGCAGGGAGCCACATTTCAACCTTTTACACCATCAAGAAAGGCTGTCGAGTCCTACTTGCTGTCAGCGTGCCCCTGCAGAGAGCTCTCACTGCTCTGCTAAAAACCAAGTAAGCTCTGGGCCTGATATTTCTATAGCAGAAGTTGAAAAAAATGAAGTGCTGATCTACTTGAACGTTTGTGTCACCGAATCTCTCATGCTGGGGGGGAGGGGGCACGGCAAAAAACCCAACCCTAAAGGAAATTGCTGTGGAAACACCCTCTTCTGTGATTTATTATAGTGCTTCTGCTTTTAGTTCCTGTTAAAAACACAAAAACAGCTCACCTGAACTCTTTTTGTATTGGTGGATGCAAAAGTATTTCACAGGAGCAAAAAATCTAGAAGAACAAGCCCTAATCTTCTCACAATGCTTCAGCTTGCCTCCCAGGATAAATATAAAAGCGGCGGTGTGTGCCACACAAAACCTGGAAAAGACCCTACCTACTCTTTGCACTCCTTC
>NW_009267230.1:5434956-5442386 GCF_000687185.1 Egretta garzetta
CTGAGATACTATTTCATTTTTTTCTCTGTATTTATAGAAGATTAATTCTATTTTGTAGAAATGAGCATTCACTTCCATTCAGTGAAAGAAAGGTGTTATAGACAGTGAAAGCTAGTTAGTTTCTGTCTCGTAAAGCAATCTTGTAATTAGAAAAAACCTGGGTACATATTCTTTAAATCTCCTAATAAATAAAATTTCTTCCAACAAATAGCCACCTAATTATTAGCATAAATCTGTAGCTAAACTTTCCAGATACAGACAGAAAACTTAATTTCAATACCCTTTATTGCAGTAAAATAATGTATACAAAAGAAGAATCTATTAATGTTCAAATCTATATACTTTTAGTCAAACATTTATTAAAACAACCTGTTGCAATGAGAAATGCAAGTATTTCATTTCAGTATCGTGGCTGCATAACTGATCTTTGTATTAACATACCTTGTTAGAGCTCCAGAGGCTATTCAGTTCTTTAAAGCATTCTTTAATGATGAAACCTGTGTACTCTGAGATTACTGCCTCTCCATTCTGGTCATAATCTGTAAGAAGTATCTTTTTGCTAGCATGGACAAGAAAATTGCATAGACAGATTCATGGTGACCTGTAACTTTGATACAATTCATTTCTGTACTGTATGAGTGTAATGCATGAAGTTCCTGATCAAGTCAGTTGATTAATGGTCCACTTAAGTACGTAAGTGATGAAACTCAGTCTGTCTGGAAACTGAACATGTGAAGAGATACTACATTACCTTACCGAAAAACAATTTCAGCAGAGAGAAAATCAAATGCATTATAAAAATCAATGGCTGCCTGAAAGCTAATAAGCAAAAGCAGGGATTTATATGCTCACTGTAGGACCCATTCAGACTCAGTCTCTGCAGTTGGAATTACTCCTTCCAAGGCCTTGCTGGGAGATGGACTGCAAATCTAAAATGAAAATGAAGGATCTGGAAATACGAGAAGAGACTTCCTGGATCATCAGTGCCAGCCTCCATCTGTCATGGACAGCTACATTGTATGAGAATTTACAGCTCCATTTTAGAACTAGTTAGGCTGTTTCTCATTCCACTGTACAGGAATGCTGTCCTCAACCCCAGTCTTCAGAGGGTTTGACCCATTTGCAGCTCATAATGTACTGGTGAGTAGTTTACACCTATTTGGTTATTTGCCATCATTGTCCTTCGCTTTTAGCAGCTTTTCTTTCTTCCAGATTTTTATGCCTCTGACATGAACTTAAAGAGCCACTCTACTTTATAGTATGATCATTTTTGATACTACTATATATTTCTACTTCTGACATCATCCGAGCAGCACCTGCTCCAGATTACATTGTTTTCTTGAAAAGTGGTCAGAATTGTATGCAGGTTTCCAAATTAATTTCTACGATGCCTTTCACTGTTTTGAACATTGTGCACTCTACTGCCTCTGAAAACAAATTTGCCATCTTCTGTGCTGTACCACAGGTATGGTTTAGTCATCCTTTGATTTAATATATTTCAGTGTATTTTCTTTATTTTCTGTCTTGGTCAGTTCTAGTTGACAATTCTTCTACTTTTTGCAGGTTTGGGTTTTGTTTTGTTTTTGTTTTTGTTTTTGTTTTTTTTATGAGTCTTCACTGCAAGTCTTGTTTAACTTAGCCCATTTCCACCAGCTCAACTTTCAAGATCGTGCAACATCCCTTCTCTTATTTCAATCTTCCTCTACAATGACAATGCTGACTGCAAGGCACTAGTTCTGTGAAAACTTGAAGATCTGAATATAGTTGTGCTATTACCAAGTTTTATTAACATAATCACTGTTTTTGTGAAAAAGTTTGAAGATTGAAACTAAACCCCAAACTTTTTCTTTCAACATTTCTTGTTTCCGGGTCTGAATCCATTTTATAATTCTTATGTCAACACCTGTTTTCCCTAGCAATGGTAACTTCTTGTGCAGTATGTATCACACATTTTATCAAAGCCTTGATAGACTAAATCTTTGCTCTTTTTTTTGTCTGGAAATCCAGTTACTAGATCAATCTGGCACAATCCTCTTCCAATCAATCCACATTGAATTCTATGCCAGTTTTCAATTACCTACAAGCATTCCTTTCAAACTTTGATATAAAGCTCTTAAAACTGCCAAGATTGGACTAACAGAGCAGTTTATCATTTCATAATACATTGACTGGCGTTCATCAGCTGCTTGATGTTTTCAGCAGCATGTTTAAATAAATCTTTTTTGGGGGAGTGGGGTGAGGAAGATTTCCCCCCTCCCTTCCTTGAAACTGCATTGGTACTTAATACCACTTTGGTACGGAAACTATCCTACTCTCAGGTGCCACCCTTTTAGTGCTGTAACACAACTGCTGTCAGAAATCCCATGGAGCTTCCAAAATACACTTGTGCTGTGGACTTCCGTTTGCTGGATGGATACAGATAGCACAGTTATAGATTCAATCTCTCCTTCTACCCTTTGACATACAGATTGCAGTTACTGCTTGTGTAATTTACTGTTATTCCACTAGATGGTAGCACAATCATTGCAGACACTGGGATCTGCATTCTTGTTCTATAATTTGAGAACACTCATAACTTTAATATTTTCCTTCTAGTCCTACGGAGTAATAACTGTTGGGAAAGAGCTGAGAAGGGTGTAGACCCAAATCCTATGGAGAATGGCAGATGTGTATATTAATAATAAAATCATCATTCTTTGAGAGTTTTTGCCCTTTTATTCTTACTGGCTAGTTTCACTCACGTCAGTGGAATTTTTCAGAGGGCAAAATTTTAGGCTACTTGAAGTCAACCAAATACATGTGCAACCTCCGCGAGATCGGCAACTCCAGCACGTTTTATAGATTACTTGAAATAGTCAAACCCCACAAAACAGTACAGATCCAGCCTTTGCTAGCTAGAAGTGCACATGGTTGTTCTTTAAGCAGAAAGGTACAGCTTTTTCACCAATCCTTGCTGTCAGGGATGCTAGTGTACCTTGCATAATGGCTCTATTTTTTCATACTATGTTAGCTGGTTGTGAGTGATTTTTTTTCTCCACCTTAGAATAAGATGAGAAAGATGGTTTAGGCTTTTTTTTTAAGCTACAAAAGGAGAAATTAAATTAATTCCTTCTCTCCTCCAAGTTTTAAAAACTACTTTGTTTTTATTGGGGAATCATCACAAATTAGAAGCTTGAAGCCACTTGAAAAGGTGAGACTATCAAGAGGACTCAAGGCTTACATTTTGACTTGTTCTAAGTCCAGAGTGATGGGTCAGTAAAGAAATACGAGAAAGCTTTAATGTGCATACCAATGTTAACAGAATTGGTGACAAAAATATATTTACCTCCCACTTTTTTGTGGTTAGTCATAACTGACATAGTATGGGGAAAGGCTTTAGATATTTCTGAATTTCTTATTTCCAAATGAACCCTGAACTTTGCTTTTGCCTTATTTGGAGCTGAAATTTTCATGATACTGTTGTGAAATTAAGAATGCTCTGTGCCCAAGATATAAAAAATGGGAATAAACAGGTAAAAATATTTTTTTATTTAAAGATAAAAAGTTAATAGTGCTTTAAATCAGTGTTTGTATAATTTAGAAGTTGCTTGTATGAAAAAAGTCAAAAGAGAGAAAAAAAAAAAGACAGCAAGACAGCAAGCATTCCCCATTGCCCATCACTTAAACAGGAGAAACTTGAGTTCCAAAGTACTTTTTTTTTTAATGTAAAATCTTTGAGACATTCTTAAGTTGATAATGATTTGTTTATGTTTTTTACTCACTTTGGACAATCTGTTCATTCTCCTTGCTGTGTGGACCTCACATATGTGGCTTTTTCAAAATAACATTTATTTTTAAGTGTAATGTAATGAGTGTTTCATCACCAATACTGTGCACTGCATTTTGTGGTTTGTACCAACTGCTGAGCAAAGTAGTAGCTCTTGATTCCATCTGGACAAAGTGAGTTTTAGATTCTGGAAAATTTTACATGTAAATACTAAGTCTTCTGCCCTAAGAATTGAAATGAAAATTCAAATGAGATTTTACCATTAAGATTTCTCTATTGTCCTGACTGGAAATAGGACCTTTTCTCCACAGAGAACTTTTATTAACAGCTTACTGTACTGGCACCAGCCCCAAGACTGGCTTTCTTTCCTGGTTTTATGTGGAGTGTTGAAAATTTATATTGGCCATAATAAGCATATGGGGGAGGGAAGACATGCTTCTGTGATCATCCTCTTTCTCTGAAGTCTTGAATTAAAAGACTGGATGAGGTTGTAGTACGTTATCATTAGAAAGTGCTTACGGCAACAGAGCTCTGATTAGGCTGGGGGCTCTGGTTTTCTGTGGGGCTGGAGAGCTGCTTGTGAGGGCAGGGCAATATGAAGTTGCACAGTAGGCTTCCACTGCAGGGCACCCTGCTGGTTATCCCTCTGCTATCTGAAAGGCCCCAGGAGCTAGCTGCTGAGTTCAGGAATGGGAACAGTTTGAGGGTGTTGATATATTTGGGTATGTCTGAGGTGCAAAGTGGAGAGAGGAGTTCTTAGCTCAGGCTGGCCAAAACTTGCATGTAGCAGGCAACAACAAAGTTCAGCTTCATCCAAATCTCCTCTATTAGCTTGAACTTGACCCAGTAGCTGATATTAAACCTCATATTTTCTTATCGTCCCTGGTTTTAGTCCAGGGAATATATCAACCACAATCACCAAGCCAAAAAAAAAGTATGAAGCAGCTTTCTTTTTTGGAGTATAGATGCACCCTGAGTTCCTGAGGCTGTGTATGTTGATTTGATGACTAACTTGCAGTTATTTCTTTATCAGAAAATACATGAGAACAGCCCTTTTCTTGTAAAAAAGCAGTAGTTTTGTTAGATGTGTGCCTTGCTATTTAATTTGCTTAAAAGAAATGGCATTAGAACAGATAGATGTGTGAATAGATTAAAATCTGGATTTGTGCTTGACTTTTGGAAAAGTATCTATCATTCGTATACAGTGGTGAGGTAAAACTTACGGTGCAGGAGAAATTATTAACAGTATTTTATGTCAGCATTTCCTTCAAAAATAATCTGTGCTCCCTGTCCTGACAATTTCAGGACTGCTGTATTCTTACCACTACCTGTGATTACGTACATGTATCAAAATAGTTGCAGTTCTGACTACTGAACCCTTCAGCCTGTCACTGGAATCCTGAAACATTTATAATGAATGATAAAGTGCCTGAATATATCCTCTATTTATGCATAAGGCTAGTAAAAAAAAAAAAAATCACTTTTGGAAGCTAACACCACTAACAAATGTTATGTAAAATACGTCTTCTCAAGCAACTCCATCGACATAACACAGGTAAAACAGAGGTGCCAGATGGAAGAACTTTGTATTGAGATTCTTCCTGAGGTTTTTTTCACACCTTTTGATTTAAACCCTCCCTACCTTGTGCCCTACCAAGTCATGGGACCTCTTCCTCACCTTGGCCGATCTGGCCATTCACCCCAGCGGGAACTGGGGGCGGGGGGGGCGGGGAGGAGGAATGCTTGTTCTGATACATCTCTGCGCAAAGCTACATCAAGTGGCATTCAGTGACTTCCCGGTTACCTTCAGGAAGAACTCTAAGGGTGCTTTGTGCTGACTTAACTCGCTCTGTTTACCCTTTCTTCTCCTTCCCCACTCTTGACCCTGTAGCAAGAGCAAATTACACTTCTGTATTGTGACCTACCTATACTGTTACAAAGCTGCCAGCTTACTTACATTTTAAGACTTACCCTACCACGGCTGAGGTGATCGTAAAATGCTGAATAGTCTTAGTATAATTCATTTCTTGGTAAGAATGTTTTATTATGTCTCACCATTTCTGAAAATGTAATTTGTAATCCATAGGGTTTGGTATTTTTAAACCCCTGCAATTGCTAGCCCTACTTCCTCAGACTTGCATAGTCTTCTGCAGGGCACAGCCAAGCAGCAAGCCTTAGACATGTAAATCCTCTGAAGCGGTGAAACACTGGCAGAAGAGATCTGGTTATCTTCTTAGCAGTAGTACCTACAGTCTGCTAGTGCTGCCCTGCAATAAGTGATACTAAACAGGAGGGAAATGCAGCTGGTGTGTGCAAGAACATCCAGATTTAACCCATCATTGACAATGGTTGTCTGCAAAGGGATGTCTGCCCTTTGCAAAGGGATGTCTGTCTGTCCTTTGCAGTGACCTCTCTTTCTTTCCTGCATAAGTTTCTATCCCTGCATATGTCTATGCTTTGCAGTAAAGGGTTCAAAATAAGCTGGAATATCTGTCACAGCATTATGACAGTTCTGATAAAGTAATCTGCCTAGGCTGGTTTAGGTTCCTCCTTGAGCTTGCTAATACAGCTATGTTGGTTTTGGCACTGCAGTATGGACATGCTTTCTGCACTCTTTGAAATGATTGGATTCTTTCTCCTCTAGCTTCTAGTCCCCTTTTCCCTACTGCAAATCAGCACTTTCTGACATTAGCTTGCTTAGCTATCTTTTGGAAATGAGTTTTGAAAACTGGCTTGTCTGAAGAAGTACCCATGTTTTTCCATCTGAGTCAGTGATCTTTAGCATTTGGACATTCTTGTGCTGTTAGAATACCAATTCATCTAAACACTGTTATTCAGCCATGCAGAAAAGGAGATCAAGAATAAAGTTGTCATCGTATAATTGCACACAAAATATACATGAACAGAATTTATTAGCCTACTTGGCACCTGGCCATGAAGCTGGGATAAAGTCTCTTATCATTACATGCAAATGACACTTTATTTCTTTATGTACTTACGGTATCTATTTTGTAGATAAAAAAGGATTTTACATCAACACTTAGGCATGGATGAAGAAATTAAAAATGTTTGTGAATACCTCAAATTCAGCTTCTTTTTTGATATAAAGAAATTTTTACAGCAACTGCTGGAGTTTCACCAAATCCAGAACACAAGAATCTCATTGCATCAAATGGCTAATCAGAGGAATCTTCTCACAGTCATTTTTATTATGGCAGATAACTCTTTATACGCTCTTCAGAGAGGCTAACTACATGCTCATGTAATTAGAGAGAGGGCTCTCAACATTGAAAGCTGAAGTCAGTCAAATTTAATCAGACATGAAGGATTAAGGTTGAGAAGTTTATATTGTTCTAACATTAACTATTTTGCCTAACCGTCCTGTGCTCACTTCCTTGATTGGTTTGAATGACGGTGTTGTAATTCGCTGTGTCACCTTATCTCTAATCAGTTTAACTTGTCTGGATTTCTTTGACATTTACAGATGTCTTTTCTATCATTCAGCTCAAGCTTTTGTTTTTTTTTTTTTTGTTTTTTTTTTTTCTGGTCTTCCCAGAAGATATGGCTTGGGAGAAATTCTAGCAAGTCCCAGTGATTTATTTCTCGGTAGTTAGTGCTTCTGCTTTACTGACCTTCAGTTGGGCTCTGAGAATGAAATACTTTC
>NW_009267230.1:5442422-5444800 GCF_000687185.1 Egretta garzetta
ACTTAAATTTAGTTAATTTTCCTGTTCAAGGTCAAGTCTCTTTTGTCTCATCATTTCCCATCCAGAACTAACTTTTTTATGATCATGACAAAGGGAAAATTGTTAGCTTATATATGCATAATCGTGAGATAATCTTGTCAGGTTGCTTGTAGTGGATGTTTGTACGTAATATAACAAACAGAGTTATAGCTAAGCGCCAGCCGGAAGCCTTTATTTTAGGATTATTGCACTCTTTACCTTCATATTCCCAAAATTTAACTATGTTGACAGAAACTTTTTCCATGTCTGATCTCTGTTCTAGCCTGGCTTATTTTGACAGCTGATGGAAAGCTCTCCACTGGTTCCTGTCCTGAATCCTTATTTTGCTTGAGTGAAATAAGGACAAGTATTTATTTTTGCCTCCCCCCTGTCCCATGTCAGTTTGTTTCTATTCAAAGTTTTTGACAAAAGACTTCTGTCATCCAGTATTGGGTTGCATGGATTAGCTAGAAGTAGTCTGAAGGAAGGTTTATTTGACTGGTTACACTAGTCTATTATTTCTTTCTAGAATTCTGTCTCTTTGTTCACAGCTTGGATACTACTCAATGAGGTAATAGTTTGTCTTAGGTGACAGTGGCTTGGTTTCATTGAACTTAAGTTAAGGTGTGTGTTGGAAAATATTATTGTTGATTATGAAAAAAATCTGTAACTTCCATTACAGTAAAATGCATGGACATATGTGCATGTAAAAGATGGAAGGCTGCAAAGCAAAATGATAGTTTAGAAATACTGTTGGTGGGAAGCTTAGGCTGCTGTGCTTCTTTCTCTCAACTTCTTTAATAACAGAGTATTTTTTCCACAAGAAGAATGGTGTGTGAAATGGGAGTTAATCAAGGTGCCGTAGTATGTTGAAAGTGGGGTTTTGGAATACAGTCTCTCTGCTGTGAGAATTGGTCAACAGTGGGGAAAGCAGAAGACAGCAATTGGACAGTCATGCCTCGGACTGTGAACATGGACAACAGGGTCCTTTCTCCTGTGGATTTTCAGGAGTTCTCTTTGGTTTGTTAATTACCCTCCTGTTGTGCTTTAATTGAACTAAGAAAAGCTTATTATACACAGCCTATTTGTTTGTTGTTTTTTTGTTTTTTTTTTTTTCTGTCATACTCTGGGGAGAAGGTTTATTATGGCAGTTTTGTTTAGGAACATTGTAATGTAAGTATTGCTTTATCTTAGGGAAGGCTGGTCAAAGATATTTGCCCTTTATGTTGAAGCTAAGCTTTACAGTAATTCTTAGATTGATGGGAACAACTCTGATCTTTGTGTCTGACTTTGTAGATGTCCGTCTAAGCTTCAGGCTTGGTGTAATTTGCTTTTAATATGGTAAGAGACAGATGAAGATGCAAGGTTAAGAATGTCCTCTTGAAGTACAACTAAGTGTATTAGGCAAAATGGCCAGGTTATTATGAACTGTGGAAAAATGCTGTGATGACCATCAATAATCCACAGGGCATACCCGACAGCCCAGTGCACCCTGCTCTCTAGCTTTCCATGTCAGCTATTTTTATTTTTTTTTTTCAGAACCTAAACCTTTCTTGTTCCTCCTCTTTAAACAGTTACAAGTAATCTGGTTAGTTCTATCTTTTTGTGAAATCTGATCAAGAAATTAGTTTCAAATCACTTCTGTCCTCAGTGAGTCTCAAAAGGGAGCAAATCCTTTTCAGAGAGCAATTTTAAGGGAGCAAAACTTTTTAGGGGAGCAAATTTTATTTACATCCTGTGACACTTGCTGGTGCCTGTAGGAGAGAAAGTCCTGGATCATGTCATGATCAACAAGGGAAAGAAGCAGTCAGAGCTACAGTGCAGTAACAAAGTACTATTAACATATAAAATAGTAGTAAAATATTGAGGCATATGTTTCAGTTTGGACTCGGTCTGCAGTGGCAGTCAAAGCATGGGGCTGATATGCTTGGGTTTTACGTGTGTGTGTATATATATATATATTCATGGTTTATATACTATATAGGTTTTTTAATATTCATCTTCATTTTCTTCGTCTACTGATTTGCTTCTGGGCATGGTTCTTTGCAATTTGTTGGGGTACTCCATGGGCCGTGGGCTCCCTGGGGGCTGTGGGCACCTGCCCCTTGCTCAAAGCAAGTCTGATGAGATCAGAGCTGCGTCCAGTTCTGTCCTGAACACCTCCAAGGATGGAGATTCAACAGCCTCTGGGCTGTGTTGCAGTGTTTGACCAACCCCATGGTTTAAACAAAAAAGAAGTCATAGAATCATAGAATCATAGAATGTTTTGGTTTGGAAGGGACCCCTAGAGGTCATCTAGTCCAACCCCCCTGCAGTGAGCAGGGACACCGCTAACTACATCAGGTTGCTCAGAGCCCCGT